>NC_141535.1:200493333-200797916 GCF_021556685.1 Rattus norvegicus | reverse complement strand
TGCCTGCTCCCATTAATGAACACTAGGCCTGCCAACACTAGAGACAACCAAATAGCTAAAGATCAGCATAAGAACAAGAAGCCAGGGCACTATGGCACCACCAGAACACAGTTATCTTACTACACCAACCCCTGAATATCTGAACATACCAGAATCAAAAGAAAATGACCCTAAATCTAATCTTAGAAAGATGATAAAAGACCTTAAAGAGGAAATGGACAAATATAAAGAAATACAGGAAAATATAATCACACAAGTAAAGGAACTGAATAAAACTGTTTAAGACATGAAAATGGAAATAGAAGCAGTAAATAAAAATGAACTGAGGTAATCCTGGAGATGGAAAACCTAGGAAAAAGAACAGGAATTCAGATACATGTAGCACCAACAGAATACAAGAAATGGAAGAGAGAATCTCAGGCATAGAAGATACTACAGAAGAAATAGATACATCTATCAAAGAAAATGTGAAAGCCATGAAGTCTCTAACACAAAACATCCAGGAAATCTGTGACACAATGAAAGGATCAAACCTTAGAATAAAAGGAATAGAAGAAGACTCCCATCTCAAAGGGTGAGAAAAATATCTTCAACAAAATCATAGAAGAAAATCTTCTCACTTCCAGAAAAAGATGGCTACAAATGTGCAAAACCCTTACTGAACACCACATAGATTGGAAAAGACAGGAAAACTTTCCTGAGACATAATAATTACAACAGTAAATGTACAAAACAAAGAAAGAATATTAAAAGCTGCAAAGGATAAAGACCAAGTAACACATAAAAGCAAACCTATCAGTATTACAACAGATTGTTTTTTCATCAGAGACTTTAAAAGCCAGAGAACCTAGGCTGATGTCTAACAGATCTAAGAGATCACACATGTCATCTGAGAGTCTCCACCCAGCAGCTAATAGAAACAGATGCAGAGACCCACAGGGAAATATTAGATGGAGCTCCTGGAGTCCTGTGGAAGAGTTTAGGGAAAGATTGAGGAATGCAAAGAGGATAGGGACTCCAGTGGAAGACAAATAGAGTCAACTGATCTTAACCCTTAGTGGGGGTTCGCAGAAATGGAACCATCAATCAAAGAGCAAGCATCTGCTAGACCTAGGCACCCCTGAACATATATATTACATGTGCGTGTTAGTGTTCATGTGGGTCCCCCAACAACTGGAAAGGGGTCTGTCCTTGAATCTGTTGTCTGTGGATCTTGTTTCCATAACTGGGCTTCCTATCTTGCTTCAGTGAGAGAGGATATGCCTAGTATTGTAGAGACCTGAAGTGCTGTGTTTGGGTTGATACCCAGAGGGGTTTGTCCTTCTCAAAGGAGAAGGGAAAAATGAAGGGAGGAGCTGTAGGAGGGGCAGGGCTTGGAGGATGGGTGCAGATAATGTGAATAAAAAAGTAAATTAATGAAAAAAAAAGAGAAAGAATGAAACAGGAACACAAGTTGTAGGGCTCTGGCACTGGGATGCTCTTTACAGTGACCTCTCTACCAGCTAGGTGAGCGGGTTTGGACAAGGTGGAGAGGAATCAAGCAGGGAGGGGGAATAACTTTCTCGGCCCCCAGCTGCTGGTGTTTCTCCTGTGCACTCCTGCCTACTCCTTGGCTGAGTCAGCGGGAGACTGATTAGAAGGGGAGGGGTGCAGGGATTTCTGGCAGGGATTTCAGTAAAGCAGATCTCTTCTCAATCAGGGGTGTTACAGCTCTTATGACAGAAGCTTTCAGACAATTGGATAATTCCTGCACACCTTTAATTGTAAGCAGGACAGTTAAATAGTTTTTTTGGATTGGTCAGTGTCTGACAGCAGGTACTTCCTACTGGTTTGGCTTGAGAACTTGGGAAGATCTCTTCTACATATTCAGAATGTGGTCCTGTCTCTGACTAATCTGTCTTGAGCCTACATTACCTGTATCATGTCCCCACCTCCAGAGGAGGGACTTGGGGCATTTCTCTACTGAATTGATCTATCTCAAAATCTCTCTACAGGGGTTTGTGAGAGCTGCAGCTAGTGACACCCCGATCTGGGAGGCTGAGAATGCTCCTGCCATCCATTTTAAGGTCTCCCCGCCCCACAGGGGTATTCAACCTGGACAAGGAATCAGGTACCTTTCACTGCCCGCCACCCCACAACAATTAGGTTACATTAATATATTGCAATACCACCAACCAAAGAGTACACAGGGGGTACCCATTACTCCAGCAGGATATATAACAGAGGATTGTCTTATCTGGCATCACTGGGATGGGAGACACTTGGCTTGATGGAAGCTTGATGACCCAAAGTAGGGGAATGCTAGGGAACTGTGGCAGGAGTGGGTGGGTGGGTGGGGGGAGCACCCTCACAGAGGCAGGGAGAGGGAGGAGGAAAGAGAGGGTTTGTGGAGGGGAAACTGGGATAACATTTGAAATGTAAATAAATAAAATAACCAATAGAGAAACATATTTAAAAAATACATGCTTTCTTCTTCCCACATATAGAAATTCTGTCTCTGGAAGAACTCCCAAGGTTCATACTGCTACTAAAAGTCTACTACTTCTGATGAACAGGAGGCAGAGAAAGTAGTGGCTGATATCAGAAAGGAATTCAAGTGAAGATATGTTTTATTCATGAACTTTGTACCTCCAGTGAAATTAAAAGCAAAGTGAAAGGTCAGAGTGGTGAACTCTTTTTTTCCTTGAGCCTGTAAACCAATAAAGGCTTTAGAATATCTATTGAAAAAAAGAGAAAAGAAAAATAAATTATGAAAAAACAGAATAAAACAAAACAAGAACGACAAAACTCTACTCATGGGTCCATATCTCACCAGATAAAACCATATCTTTTTAAAGAGGACTAATATTAATTCCCCAACAATGCCTTCCTCATCCCATCCAGTTTGTCTCTCTATCATAATCCTCCATCATACAAGATAACAACTGTGAATGGGTTAAAAGAAATTAGAAGATCTGTATAACAAAACCTAGAAATTCCACTTGTTATTTTTTTTTTCTTTTCTATTTTTCGGAGCTGAGGACCGAACCCAGGGCCTTGCCCTTGCTAGGCAAGCACTCTACCACTGAGCTAAATCCCCAACCCCCCACTTGTTATTTTTTAACAGACTCTTCCTTTCTGACAGAGGATAAAGGAGATAACCATATTGTATAATGTAAATGTTTATAAGGATTAATATATGCAGGTCTTATGTACATTTTATATGCAATTTCTCCTTTGATACTCAAAGTCACCACAAGCAATAATTATTTAGGTTTTATTAATTTGTACTTGTGATTTTTTTTGCAAATATGACAAAAGCCTGGGTAATCTAGAAACCAGTAACCCCAGTTTTTAAAAATGTCTCCATAAGACTGACCTTTAAATAATTCTATGTGGAATTTTCTTCATTAATGATTGATATGGGATTGATTTTCTAGCATATGGCAGTTGGTATCTTTCTGGGTCGGCGTTGCATGCATTTTATAAGAAATTAAACTAAGCAAAGCATGGGAAAGAAACGATTAAGTAACATCCATCATGGTGTCTGCCTCAGTTTCTGGCTCCCCGTTCCTTCCTTGACTTCCTGTCCTGACATCACTTCATTTGTAACCCAAGAAAAACGTTTGTTTTTTTTTTTTTTTTTTTTTTTTTTTTTTTTTTGTCACAGCAAGGAAAACCTGTAATAATATTAGAAAATAAAATTCATGAGATTAAATTTTCCACTTAAAAATATCTGCAAAACAAGTATTTGTAGCAAAGATGCATTTCTAGTTGTTTTAGTTTTAAGGACCATAATCTTTAACAAAATAAAATAGTACAGTAGGATTTTAATTGAAATAGTGAAGAGACATGACTATTTGAAAACACAAATGTAGATGATTATGTGAATGCATATAATTGTATACTATACACACACACACACACACACACACACACATATATATATAGTACACATGGTATATATATTTTATTTGTAACCTATCTGATAAACTATAGAATATAATAATTTCCTTTGTCAATTATAAATGTTATCCATAGAAATGAGTCGCATTCTTTTCACATAGTCTGCTAAATGTGTTGTCCAATTTGAATTTAATTCCTGTATTCCAAGCAAAATATCTTAGAATATCCTCTGTTTAATGATTTCAGTGACAGAATTACCTCGCTATCTTATCTAAATGAATTGTCGCATATTTTCTGCAGTTGCAAGAGACACAGGAAGCTAACTTAGATAAAAATAGAAGCTAAACAATGCATTTTCTTGCTGCTGTTTAAAACACATCTATCACCAAGCAAAAAGACACCAGTAAACTCTTGGGCAACAAGCAATTATCTTAGGCTCATGTGATGCAACTCAAGTTAGAAGTGGTAATGGCAGGATATTCTCATTGGAGATAACCGAGCTTTCCCTTTCTAGTTAATTTCATTGGCTTAAACCACAAGGGCTGGATTTTTCATCAATTATTTACACAGATACTTGTGAAGTTTATACTTTGTGCTTTTTTCTTTTTTAATATATGATGTTTGGTTTTTAAAGAAGTAAACAAAAGGAGGCTTTGCTATTTAACATGAACCATTTCTAATCTAGCAGAGGAGCGGGTAGCTATTTGCAGAAATATAATTCTACAGCTTCTGAGATGCTAATGCACACAGATGACAAAAGAAGAAAATGGAAGCATTGCCTCTTTCATTGCCCTAGATACAGATATTCACTAGTGAAGAGAAAAAAATTCACAATTTTTCTGAGGGTGAGATAACTTTTCTCATGAACTATATTCATGTGTGTTTGCTGTTTGAAGAAAATAAAAACTCTTAACTCAGGCCATATAATTAATTGGGAAGCAAGTTAAAAACCAATTATAATATATATATATATGTATGTGTGTGTAATTATATTATTTACATATACACATTTATATATAAAACAATAATAGTAAAATAGAGAAAGGGTATTAGTGACATTTTTAAAATTTTTTATTTATTATTTTTTATTAGATATATTTCTTTACTTACATTTCAAATATTATTCCCCTTCCCGGTTTCCTGTCCATAAGCCTCCATCCCCTCCCTTTCCCCTCCCCCATACAGGTATCCCCCACATACATCCCCCTTACTTCTCCCCCATATTCCCCTGCACTGGGGGTCCAACCCTGGCAGGACCAAGGGCTTCCCCTACCTCTGGTGCCCCAACAAGACTGTTTTCTGCTATATAGGTAGTTGGAGACCTGGGTCAGTCCAGGTATAGTCTTTAGGTACTGGTTTATTCCCTGGAAGCTCTGGTTGGTTGGCATTGTTGTTTTTGTGGGGTTGCAAGCTCCTTCAACTCTTTCAATACTTCCTCTAATTCCCCCCAAGGGGATCCTGTTCTCAGTTCGGTGGTTTGCTGATAGCATTGGCCTCTGTATTCAACATGCTCTGGATGTGTGTCTCAGGAGAGATCTATATCTGGTCCATTTCAGCATGCATTTTTTAGTTTCATCAGTCTTATCTAGTTTCCGTGGCTGTATATATGTGGGCCACATGTGAGGCAGGCTCTGGATGGCCATTCCTTCAGTTGCTTCTCTAAACTTTGCTTCCATAGCCCCTCCATGAAGAAGAATGACCAAAATGCAGATGCTTCCACTCCTTAAAAGGGGAAAATATCCATAGTGATATTTTTTGTAGAGATAAGCAAACATGATCAAGCATAAACATTCAACATAGAACTGACTAAATTGAAAATACTTGACTTCTTAGCCAATTATATAAACAATGCATTTAATGAAATCATTATTTAGTTTTAGCCTACATTTCTATAAAAATCTAGAGAGTCCTTTTTCAATAACTCAAGTTCCTTAATATTTCAAAAAGTCTAATGCAAGTACCTGAGGCAGAGAGTGAAATATATAAGTAATATAACGAAAATAATCCAACCAATGGTATTAGATTAAACCAAACAATATTTTTTGCATTTAAATCATATCAGACTTTTAGTATCTTTAATGATATGTATGAAATAGTTACTAAAATAAATCTAAAAACATTGAGAAGATTTTTGGTATGCGGATATTTAAAAAAATTGAAAGAAAATGTTTCGATAATTTTCTGTGATTTATATTCCCAAGTTGTGTGCCAATAGTGCTTGGTACCAAAATATAACATTAAAACAAGCCTAGAATGAACATTCTTGTCAAAGAGAAAAAGAAAAAAATCATTCTAATAGTTTGTGTGTGTGTGTGTGTGTGTGTGCATGTGTGTGTGTGTGCAAGTGTGTGTGTGTGTGTTTATTGCCAAGATACAGAGACACACTGACACAAAGTGATATAAAAAGATAGAGATAAAGTGATATAGAAAACAGACAGAGATAGAGAGAGAGGAGTATATGTGTTATATTTTCCCCAGATGTACAGCCCTAATGCAAAGTATGATGGCACTCACAACGAATCCCAGAACATGGGATGCAGAGGGAGGAGGCCAACCTCTCAGTTAGGGGCCAGCCTTTTCTGTGCAGAGTTCCAGGACATCCAGAGCTACACAGAGAAACCATGAATCGGAAAACAAAAACAACAAGAGAGAGAGAGAGAGAGAGAGAGAGAGAGAGAGAGAGAGAGAGAGAGAGAGAGAGAGAGAAGAAAAAAGAAAAAAGAGAGAAAAGACAAGTATAGACAAAGCTCTTGAGATCCTGTCCTCCTGGCTCTGGGATAATTAGCATATTATGCAATGATTCTATCCTGGATGATGAGGATTCCAAATCAACTCTTTATGCTTATATAACATATGTTTGTCAATCGAGCCATCTCCTTTGGCTATCGCTTACTCCCTTTAACTGATATATGTTTTCAAGCTGATGCCATGGCTCCTGTCAAGTATCACCCTATGTGAATCTTTCGAAATCTATTATATACTGAAAATGAAAGCTCTTTTTCTAGGCTTGACCATTGTGTTAATATATATGTTCATAGGATTTACAGCTCAATAAGATTTGTTTCTCCTCCAGTGTCTACACAGTGCCTTCTAGTAATGTTAAAGCCGTCCACTGTAGTGAGTATCATCCACATTACTGTCAGCCTGATTTCTCTGTGTCACATGTATGTGGTGTCTTCAACAAAGGGGTTTTCCTCTCCTGTTCTGGTGGGCTAGGAGTTAATTGTTGTCAATTGTTCCTGTCTACTTCTTGACTTCTACATGTACTGCATTTAGACTAAAGATTTAAAGCTGGAATCCATGTTGAAAGAGAGCATGTGGCAGTTTTTTGGGTCTGGGTCACTTGACTCACTGAGATCACTTTAAGTTCCATCCATTTTCAGCATGTCCTGAAAGAATAAAATGATTTGAGAAAAAACAGTCAGGCATCCCAAAGACACACTACAATCTTACACTGGGAACAACATATTGTGAACATGGAGCTAGTAATGCCTTAAAGAAGAGGAAGGCCCAATGGTTAAAAGTAGGAATCTTTTTGAAATCTTACTTAATTTTACTTAGGTGACATTGATTTTAAACTCTTGCAAAATACTTATTTCTATAATTTTAAACATGAAGAATTCCCACTGGTCATGATCCCCCTCCACTCTTTCCTGCACAGTTCAGTGAATTATAAACATGAAAATTATCTATTTTCTCCTAATTATGTGGTTTCTGAAACCAATTGCATATCTCCTACTGGCTTTCCCAAAATAGTACTTGCCAGCCTTCAATATTGCTCTTCTGCCCGTGTATGAGCATTGCAAACATAGATATTATATTTATAATATAAACCCCATGAATATCTAATTTGGAGTGGGATTTGCTGGTAGAAAAATAACTATTTTGAAAAGTAAAACGTGTACATAGACATAAATGTATATACAACAAAAATATACACATATATACTTATGTTATTAAAGCTCTAACTATTAAGTGCACATAGATATTTCAAATGATTGCAATACCTATTCCTAGTATTGTATTGCACTGAGCCTTGGGATGTATCTTAATGATGTAGACTGCTTACCTAACATGCATGAGGCTCTGGATTCACCATCCAGGACCAAACCTACTTTATCATAAATAATTGGACTGAGACTTGAAGTGCACTTACGTCTTAGAAGTGTCTAACAACAGCTTTTGTAATTACCACTCACAACTCTTTGAACATTTGCAGCTTTTATCTCATTTGTCATTAAAATGGAAGATGTAAGATACACAATCTTTAAATGACTTCCTTTCATTAAGATTTTTCATTAATATTTATTAACTTTAAATCTTACCTTAGAACTGCCCCTCCTCCCCTCTCCCCTCACACAGACCATCCTTCATCCTCTTCTCCCTCTCCACTGAGAGATGTAAGAGATAACAACCGACCTTGATACATCAAGTTATTACAGAACTAGGTGCATGCTCTCACACTGAGGCCAGACATGGCCATCCAGTCAGGGGATCCACAAGCAGGCAACAGAGCCAGGGTGAGCCCCTGCTCCAGTTGTTGGCAACCTGAATGAAGACCAAGCTGCACATCTGCTGCATGTGTGGAGGGAAATAGATCCAGCCAATCTATTCTTGTTCTTTGGTTCAATCTCCTAGAACCCCCAAGAGTCAAGGTTATTTGATCCTGTTGGTCTTCCTGTAGAGTCCTGTTCCCTTAAGGCCCCTCAATCCTACTCCCAACTCTTATGTAAAATTCCCAAGCTCCATCTATCATTTGGGTATGAGTCTCTGCATCTGTTTCCATTGGCTGCTGGGTGGAGCTTCTCAGAGGATGGTTATGCTAGGTTCCTGTCATTCATGTCCCTTTGGATCTGGGTTACCTCACTCGGGATGACATTAAAGAGTTCTTTTGGTGGTTTCCCTGCCTGCCACAACATCTTTCATGCTGATTCTTCCTCTTCCCATTGGCTATCTTCACTCCACTCATTAATAACAAGCTGTTTATAAAAATTCCGAGAATGACCTTAATTAAGTACTTAATGAGTTTTTACTTTCAATATAAAAGTACTCTTACTGGATCCTTTTAATTTAAAATAAATTTCTGCTAGAGATAACATTAATTTGAGAAAAGGGGTATAATGGCTGATTATAGGCTTTGGTGTCAATTGCCTTTCATTAAATGGCCCATTCAAAGGAAAGATGTCTACGGGTAAAAGGAAAACCAGAAAGAACATGTGAGGGTCTACTATGAAGCTGATCATTGCTGCTGTGCTACCCAAATAATCAATTTTTTAAATCACATGAAAACTATCACTGTCAAATGTAAGAACATATGCTTTTTAAACACTACTGAATAATCTTAGGAATAAAGATTCAGTAAACTATGAAAAGCAGAATAGAAGATTAATGGGATGTGAGGAACCTGTTTATTCTCAGTGACTGAGATAGGAGAAAAAGGGGATCAACCCACAGTGTTTTAATGCTCGAAATAAGGTATATGTGTGGTGTGTACATGTGTGAAAGATATATGGGGGTATTGTATATGTGTAACATAAGCAGATTAATATGAGAGTGCATTAATGCATGTATGTGCATGTGCGGGCCAGAGGGCGACAGTTTTCTGAAATGGAAGCTTGTCAATTTAGCTAGACTCACGAGCTCCTAAGAACCACTTGTCTCTGTCCCCCAGTGCTGACAACATAGGCACCCACATCCATGGCAGCTTTGTGTTTTACATGTGTGCTGCTGACTCAAACTCAGGCCCTCATTTTTACACAGCAAGTGCTCTGGCCTATTTAGCTCTGACATAGTTCTTGTACTCAAGGCTTCTGACGAGAGATTTCAGTCCCTCAGAACAGTGTGACACATGGCCGAACCACGTAAATGTGAATTCTCCCTGAAGTTCACTGAAGCCAGGAAAGGAAAAAAATATGGAATCTCCTTTTGGAAAGCTGAGAAGAGTGGGCATTGTAATGGGAATGTGAGTTTTTGCTTTGAAATGCCCTACTCGAACTCACTGAGACACACAGAGAAGAGGAAAATAGTCAACGTGAGTAAGGGAAGATAGGATGGGGCTTAATATGATTGAATATATTGTACACAAGTATGGATAAATAACCATGCAGTATATCACCATGTACAATTAACATGCTAAATGAAACATTGAAAGTAAATAAACACAGTGTCAAGGGACTAAGGGCAAATACTATTGGAGGAGATTGTCCAGAAGAAAAGAGTGCTTCCAAGGACACAGATGCTACCGTTTGCTCAGTTTTTGGTTAGTTACTAAGGCTTGAACTTTGTCCTAGCAAGAGCAGACAAAACATATCCTGTGTTACGCAAAAGCTTTTTGATCTTCATAATGTTATTTTTAATGGGTTTGTGTTTAAGAAATAGATAATGCTCCCATCCATTTAATAATTTTATTATTACTATAGTCATGGTTTAGTGAAAGTTTTGATTTGTGAAATGGCATGTAAAATACTTCTTTATATTAGAGTTCAAAATACTCCTTCACGACAGTTGCACTATTGGAAAGGGATTTTTTGTTATATCCACTTAAGATAATGATTAGTAAGTTTTCCCTTAGTACACATAGCTTATCTGTGTAAAATGTCCTTTAATGACTTATTGCTGTACTCCTAGGTCGGTGCACTTTTCAACTTTCCCAGAGGAGTTTCTTCTTACAACAAATGCAATTAACACAGAAATCCACAACTGGTTAATGGGCAGAGAATCAGGGACTGTGGAATGCTCATCTCTAAATGCAATGTCTGCATTACAGTCTTTCCATCAAGTATCTGACCTCGTATTATGTAGAAGAGGTGCAGAAAAATACAAAGAGCCAGATGTGCTGGATGATTTCCAGACATAGCAGTCCAGATGCAAATACAAACGCACAGAGACAGTGACATCCTGAAAAGGACCACAAGCTCAAGCCTGGAGCTCAGCATGGAGTAGGGGCATTGGGTGAGAAGTTCTACCTCTAACCCATCAACTATTTACCTGTGATTGTTGCTGTGTGATCAAAAATCACCTTACTTCCAGAAATTAACAGTCTAGACCACATTGTAGGAAGTGGGCCATCCTAAACATGTTATTTGTTTATTTGTTTGGCTTGAAGAAAGAGAAAGAACATGAAGCTTAATGTGTCAGAAAAGAAGGAGAATCCAGGAGGAGCTTGAGAAAAGAAATGAGCATTATCAAAATATGCTGTAGGAAAATTTCAAAGAATAATAAAAACATTATTTAACGGAAACTATTTGAAAAGTCAATTTAAAACTCCTTCCTCAAAACTCTTCAGAATCTGTCAACATGGACTGAGGAGAGCAGGCAATATTAGAACAAAAGCAAAACTACTAAGACTAGAGTCAGCTGGGATTCATTTGATAAACTCTTGATTGCAAGTTTACCTTAATGTCCAAGTCTTTGCACAGAGAACTTTGAAGTTACAAATATCTAAATTCTGCATCTCTGAAATTTGGCTTTTTTTCTCAAATAAGTCTGCAGAGCAAATGGGGGGGGGCTTGACAATATGTTTTCAAATCATATACCCTCTTCACATTTGTAAAATACCGGAATTTTACTAATAATTTAAATTAACATACTTAATTATGAAAACTAGAAATGCTTTTCGTGATCTAGCTTTCAAAACTCTAACTTTATTTTATGTACATGCCTGGGTCCTTAAAAGTAATAAGAAACTGTGATCATGCACTGTAAAAACAGAATATAAAATTGTATTCATTTTGAATTCATTTTTACTTCAGAGATTGAGGGCACGAGTAGCAGCTATGTTTAAAGCAAATATGCTTTGAAGGACAGATATTCTGTTGTTTAAATCTTGGATCTTCCACCTACTTTCTATAAGTAAGAGGAGATGAACGTTCTTGGGAGTCATGATAAGAGAACATTTTTTTCAAAGATATACTTTTATTGTCACTCCCTCAACCACACCACCATGCTCATATAGATCTGTAATTATATATGACTGTTGTTACCAACCCATTATTCTTTTCAACCTGATATTTTATAATACACATAGTGTGATCTTTAAAGTGGCATCCAACATTTCTTCCACAACACAAATAAAATATAACACAATATAAAACCGTTTACTGACTCATTGAAAATTAGGTTTTCATTATTATTTTAGAGGCCCAAATAAAAAAATACATTTTTAATTAAAATTATTATAATCATATAAGGATTCCAGTATCTTTAATATTTTATGAATATTCAAGTCATGTCATCCTCATCACCTACAGTTCAACTATATGTTCATGGGAAATATAAATAACTCTCTCATAAGAAACAAGATTTTGTGTTTTTTTCTCTTTTGGAAAGAATTAACTTTGTGAAGAAAATTGTACAATATCCCACATAGCAAAATTTAAAAATTAAATGCATATACAAATACTTTAAGAAAATAGAGTGTCGTTTCCACACAAATGTCAGTTTTCTATACTTACTACATTTGGGGTAAATGTACATTTTTCCCCTAGAAAATACTGCTTCCATTTCCAATGTGTGAGGAGAATCCCACGAGCCACAGGTGGTTCCGGTGAAAAAAATGTATTCACCTTCTGCCTTTTTGAAGCATATAGTTTGATAGAGAAAACAGATTCAAAGATATAGCTGTCTCACAACATGCAGTTGTTATGGTGGAACATGGATGTTAAGCTATAAAAGCAGAAATGCAGAAGGAACTTTATAATATCTTACTCTGGGACTGAATAAAATACTTGTGAATTATGCTAATAAAGAAATCTAGGTCCCCACACTTACAGCTGCTTTCCTTTTGAAAAGCCTGTGACTTCTGTAGATAAGCTCTCAAAGGCAAATGCTGGTTTTCAAAGGAAATGCACCTTAGAGTCATCAGCTGTGCCACAGCCTCCAAATGGATGGTTGCGAATATTGAAATGTTATCTGACACGAGAGTAATCTAAACAGAATTATAATAGAATTACCTTCAATTAGAGAATCAGATTTCTGGCGGAACACTTTCACTTGGGGTCTGCGGAAACAATGGAATTTTCATTTCTGTTTGGCACACTTATGATCTTTGTTTGATAAATGGTGTGTGGCATTTAAATAAGATTCTCATTTCAAAACTGCCTCTGGGTTTGGAGTAATAAAAAAAATCGAGAAAGAAAAACAGACTGAATAGACCTAGTGCTTTTGTGTTTCATAACAGATAATTATAATTCTCTACTTAGGACAGTGTATACTGAATTTGTGAAGGTATTTGTGTCTCACAAGAACTCTAGAGCCATGATGGCCACACAGTATCATCTTTGATATGGTAAAATGGCCAGATGCCGTCTGTGACTTTCCTAGACTCAGCTTCCTCATGTGTAGAGTGAAATAGCAAGACCAGCTCTTGAGAAGGAAGTCCTAAGGAGACAATTATACTCTTCGCCTGGCCTTCCACAGCTCAAAGACTTCAAAGTGCTGCATTTCATTTCACTTCATTTTCCAGTATATCAAGGGAGAAATTTATATTAGTGACAGAGAGTGTTTCTCCAATCCCTTCTCTAATGTATCCTCACCCAAAGATGAGTACTGGTATAAATTTTTGAAATATTAACCAATCTGTTTCCACAGGTCCAAATACTTCTATTCTAATCACGTGCATTAGGTATATATGGAAAAGGAGGTCATAACATTTCTATATAAAACTTTTGCTTTAATTTAGATAACATTACGGAATACCTCTCTCTTATGATGGTTAGTTTTTAACTGTCAACTTGTTATAATCTAGAATCACAACAGAAGAGATTTTCAGTAAGGGCCTGTCTAGACCATAGTTGCCTGAAGGCATGCCCTTTGGAGGACTAGCTTGCTTATGCTAATTAACTTGGAAAGACTCCATGTAAAATAGTCATGTATTTTCAAGTTTAGTCCCTGACTATGTAAAAAGATGAAAAAGCAAGGAGACCAGGAGTGAGTATTCAGACTTTCTTTCTCTTGCTCTTGATTAGTTTTTTGAGGGGGTTTCCACCCTCTTAACTCCTCTTAAATGGACTACAACCGGAATTGTGAACTAAAATGCACTATTCCTCTTCTCAATTGTGGTTTAAGTACATATCATAGTAGTAAACTATTGATATAGTCAATACATATAAACTAGCTTGAGAATATACAGAAATATGAATTAAAATAACTAAAGTAGTTGCTGGTATATTTCTCTAGAAAGTATCTCATCCCCTAGTGCTGTTGCCGTTACTGGAAGTACACACTGAAAGGCCATGAGTGCCTTCCTTGGCCCGTCCTTCCCCTGTCTGCCCAGATGTGTGCAGCTTCAGACCACCACACACTCTATGCTACCATGCACAGCTTCACCACATGATAAGGAGTAGATGAGCATGAGATGGAATATAAAGCTCTAAACCAAAATTCACCTCAGCTACCTTTAAGTTGCTTACTCTTGTATTTATCACAGTTCTGGAAGCTAACATAGCTTTCCCAAAACAGAGCCAGAAAGCTGAAATGTCTGAGGCACAGGACAGTGTGTGGGACTAAGTGATGAAGTTTGTGGGACTAGATTGGAGATGCTTGGTGGGGCCTCAGGAGGGAATAACATGGCTAGGTATGTATAAACATGGTGTGGCTGATGCAGGAGCCACTGAAAGGTAGAAATGAGGCCATATTGTTTTTTGAATTAACGTCTTTCTCTGTATCCTTCTTCCCTTCAGTTTATCCGTCTTTATGTCCCAGTTCAACAACTCTCTACCCTTCTTTTTTTTTGCCTAAGGAAACAATGTAATGGCTAGAAACAGTCAGATTAAAAATATTCACAATGACTTGTAATCCTTCTTTGTAGACTGCAAACTTGTTATGGGTAACATCACTCTTGGCTTTTGTATCTTCATTGGCAAACATATAATGATGACTGAATAACAATTTGGTAAAGATGATCAAGATAACTTATGCATGTTTAATAGTAAATTAGAAAATAACAATGATAATAAACTTGAATTTAAAAAGTCTCTAAAGATCCAAGTAATATTAAAAGTTTTATTTTAATAACAATAATCTAAATAGAGAAAAGGGAGCAAACAAACTTAAATCCAAATTCCCAGTCTGTGCATAGAAAAAAGGAAGAGGTAATCTTTCTTTTCTCTTACCCTTAAAGAACACCTGATCAATATTATTACCCCCAGTAAAATTTCACTTCGGGTATCTCATCCCCAGTGCACATGGAAAAATACTAGTGACCTTGCCCTGTTCCTGGGTCAACCTGAAGCATAAGTATAAATTTTCTTCTAGTTTCCTGCTTGCCAGCTTCAATCTGTAAGAAATTTATAACTTTGTTTCTCAAACTTGTTTCTGTGAGTAGACTACTTTGCTGGTAAACATTTGGCTGTCCCTTCTCAGGCTCTGACATCTCTATGATCTTTTGACAGCCCCCAGAGATGTCCTTCATAAACTTCCCCTCCACACAAATGTGAAGAAAACACCCTTTCTTTCCACAGAAGCTTAAAACCTCTTTCTCTTTCTTTGATGCAGAAAAAGAAAAGGCTTATTCCCATCAGACTGAGGAAATAAGCAATAACACTTGGATCAGAGGTGCAAGAAGTTTTCAATCCTGCCTGAAAAATGTTTATATATGATGGTTAATACGTTAGGGAAATGTCTTACTGAGCCAGATATTTACTTACTGAAAAGTGGCAGTTAAAAATAAAGTTTGCGGGCTGGGGATTTAGCTCAGTGGTAGAGCGCTTACCTAGGAAGCGCAAGGCCCTGGGTTCCGTCCCCAACTCCGAAAAAAAGAACCAAAAAAAAAAAAATAATAAATTTTGCATACCTCTCACACAGGTGAGAAAGTGCTAACGAGATATTGTTCAAGATATGTTGATGCATTATGTTTACTTTACTATGACTATACATACTTGAAATTATTCAATCAAAGTAAATAAAGATAATTTTATTTTTAATATGGATTTGAAAAATCATTAATCAAGCATATGAACAAACAATTACGGAAATTTATTTTTATTGTATTCGTAGGCAAGTCAAATTATTGGAATTCCAAAACCAGGGACACTATGTGGGGTCTACTTAATACAAATGTTGGGTAGGTTTATTCAGACTGAAAAGCTTGAAAAATTAATTCCATTTACAGGGCAGATGTGATGTGTGCCTTAGAGAGCACACGGCATTATCTGAGGTAATGTTTTTAAAGAGAGAGAACATGATTAAAGGAGTAACTAATATAAAAATGTGAAAATGTAATTAATTTCAGCAGCATAGAACATCTACACACAAGGATTTGGGCATATCACTGGAAAGGGGATGGAGAGATAGTAAAAACAGACATCGGATATGATATAACACCTATTATATATTAAATGGGTTGCACCCATGAGATCTTAATTATGTGATTGCCTAGACAAAACCTACACAATGACAGCACCACTGGACTTTTGAACACAGATGGAAGAAATCTCAAAAGCTCCCACCCTACCTGAAGAGCTATAGGCTATTAGTGGATGCTGACATTGCAAGAATAAGTATTTCCAAGGATGAGTCTACTGATTGGTCATCTAATCCAAAAAAATCTTCCCTAAACAGATATACACGTGAACAATTACAAATGAAATCAGCAGGTTTTATGTTTACATATACCCATATAGATGTATGTGTATGTATATTAGTCATAATTATGAGAGATGCTCATGGGGCCCTTTCCCTCAGTACAGAAATACAGGCTCCTGATACACAGAAGGAGCCATTTCTTCAGGTTTATACCCATTCTTATCTTCACTTAGCGCCTTTGGACAGTTCAAACATGTGATTTGTGGGAAGGAAAGCAAGCACACAGAGTAGGAGATGAGAATGATTAGAACATGCAGCGCACATATATGAAAATGCTAATAACATGTAAGAAATAAGAAAGTCATTGGTTAACCAAAATGGAATAACAAATAAAACCATTTAGAATGCATTCTCTGCAAAATGTCTCTATTAATTAAGCAATGGATGCACACACACACACACACACACACACACACACACACACACACACACATCCATCTACAACTGTTGGCTTCCTTTAAATTATATTAAGAGTGAATTAAACCTGTTGCTTGTAACTTTTCAATATAACTCTATTTACTCTGCCATCTTAACTGTTATTTTTATGTGTGTAGTCTCAATACCAAGCCCTTAAATGAATGAGATATCTGTGATATAATCACAAATATAGTTGGTTATTTTTTCTTACCTTGCATTATTCATATAAATACTATATATTTGATTGAAGTAATGTTTATTAACATTTACCATTTTCTCTTGTGCTTTTCTTTATCCAATTCAGAAATAGATGTGGGTTATAGGTTTAATCTACCCATTTCGTAAGAGTGGGGTTTCTTTGAACTAGTAAGCATTACAGTCTATTGCTTAAATTAAAACCTGACCATTACATTATAGATTTAATGGGGATATTAGTTATCATTTCACACCAGTATCAACAAACCCCAAATAAAATGTTAGTTCTAAATTTCCCAGAACTTAAAAGAAGAACTAAACTGGTGTCAGTTTCAGAATAACATTTGAAAAATTTGACATAAAAACAATCTTGATTCCACCAGCAAATATCCTTGTTTCTAAATAATACACATTGCATTCAATCAAAATATTTGACTAATGAGAATTCCCTTTAAAGGATATAATAATGAATCTCTGGCACTGAATATCTTCAGGAAAAGGAACTTGCCACAAAATCAGAGAAACTTGCCCAGCTGACTAAATTAAGACAATCAGAAGTTAGAAACTCAAAGCATAAATGAGGGGAAATACAGGGTATGGGGGATTTGATAATGACTTGAATAAAACTATGAACAGTGTCATGGGAATTTCTCACTTGCAAAACTTTCTGTAGATTTTCTATTTTATTTTTGGAATTATAATATAATTATAACTCAGCTTTATACCTCTCATTGCTACATTTTGAAGAATCAATTAATATGATGCTACTATATTTCAAATTTAATTTCTGGAATGGCAAGGAGTTAATTCTATCTGTCATAGAAATAACTTATTTCTGTGATCAATATTATATAATTCCTATCTGTCATAGGAGAGGTGATTATTAGCATTCATTCTATACTGTGCTAGTTTGAAGAGGGAGTCCTGTACTATTGCCTAGTACATATGTGTATGTGTGAGTGTGCACTTACGATAGCTGAGACTTCTCTTAGTAATCACAGAACGCATCATATGTAATTCATTAACCAGAAGGAAATTCATATACTTAGAGATATTGAACATAAATAAAACAATTTAAAAACAGTACAGAGAAAACTAAAGAAGGGATGAACATTGAATCTAATTTTAAAATCCTAAAGTAATAGACGTATTATTGAAGGAATTAAGGGAAAGGATATTTATACCACCTGCTTCCTCATCTTGCTCATCTTCAGTTAAGCCACATTTTGTGAACATAGTCTCTTAGTGTGTAAGCCATCCTAATGAATTTGCTGAGCTATTAAGAACCTCACTGGGCGGCCTGGTCTGGCCTCAGTGGGAGAGAATGCACTTAATCTTGCAGCAAGTTTATGTGCCCTGGCAGATTGATACCTGTCGAAGGGGTTCCCATTCTCTGAAGTAAAATGAAAGGGGTTATTGGATAATTGGGGGAGGGGTATGTTACATGTGAGAAGAAAAGGAGAGAGGGGCTTGAGATGGAGATGTGAAGTGAATGAATGAATGTATGAATGAATGAATGAATGAGAAAATAAATAATAAAAACAACCTCATCTACAGAAGAAAGAGGAAGCAGCACTACTCACACTACTGTTCCATCTAATACCCAGAGACTATTTTGTATCACCTCAAATGATCTGGTGTTTAATCAAAAGCACCTCAAATTTCTCTTGGACTTGACTTTTTCCTAACTCATGATTTAATTGCATACCATTACCCAGTACACAGATAGGGACGACAGGTTCCTGGGTAAAGTAGTAGCTCTACTTTTCATAAATAGAAAAATCTTTTTAGTTCTTTAACCTTTTTATTGAGTGCTATCTGAGATCCAGTACAGTTAGAACTAAACCAAAATCTTCACAAAATTAACTAGTCTTCTACACTGCTATACTAAGTGCTTTCTACCATGTCTGTCTCCTGCAATATATTTGGACAATAAATGACTTTTCTAATGTTTAGGCCAACTTAAGGCTCTCATGATTTTCAGCATAATTGGTTTATTTCTGGGAATAATTTTTCTCTCACTTTTAAATCTCAGGCCAGAGTTTACGTGATTCCTACTAAGGCAATTTCACTTGCCTTCTTTTCATTTTTGTGTGAAGTTATTTTATATGTTTCATTTTCCTTTCTACCTGTGATCTTCACTAGAAACAGATGTCTGACTATTTTGGGAACATGCTTAGGATGATTAATTAAAAATAAATCTTGATGTGTTTTTCCTAAAATTAATTCATATAGTCATCCTCTTGAAACAATTTTATGTCAGTTGTTCAAACCTTTAGGATTTTATACATTATTTTTAATACTTTTTAAAATATGAGTGGGAAATGCATTCTAATATTTTTAGACTGGACAACCTTTTAATCTTTTATTACGGGACCTTTCCTGAGAAGATGTGACTGACTCAGCATTGCTTCACTCACAACAGGGTAACAATGAAGGAACAAAAAAGGAATTGTACTTCACTCTGGTCTGGTTTGCTGAATGGATGAGTTTATTGGAGTCACTTACAGTAGCATGGGTGGCACAAAGCCAGCTGCATCACCTGCAAGCTCACTATAGCATGGGAGAGAATGAGGCTCTCAAGGTAAAATGCCTGAAGTTCCCTTCCTCACTTAAAGGGGATTCACCAGGATCTTTCCTTGGTAATTGCTGTTTATGCAACTATGAGGAAGGACCCATCAATCATGTAAATTTCTGAGCTCAAAAAGTCTTCTTAAGTTTTATGAACACCTTGAGCTTCTAAGTGTCTTCAACCTTCTCCATCCATGATACGTTTCAATACAGAAAAGGAAATTGTCACACCCAGTCCACCTCTACCTCTAGATCTTATGCTCTTTCAGTAGCTTCCTCACCATGGTTTCTGGAGTGCCAGAGTAAGTAATATAGACATCTGATTATTTTCTTCAATTCATGGCTGAATAGAGACATATGTTACTGTAACAATCATTTATTCTCTTAGACTGACTGCTTATGAGTCTCTGTAGAAATCACTGCTCACTGAGATGAAAAAGTACTTCCTTCCATGACAGGCAGCAGCCGTAATCTATGCATGTAAACATGCATGTTTTGAAGTAATTTGATAGACACATACCATCTCATTAACAAAATAATAGCAAATACCTCCCGACTGAGGCTTAGCCATGGGCTTTTGTCCTAATTTATACTAACAGAAATGAATTCTTTCTTGTGTAGTTAGGAATAGAAGGCATTTGATTATACCCATGGCAGTCTTGTTTTACTTGAACACTTGGGTAAATATTACCAAATAATTTCACAGGGCATTATAAAGACTCCAATAATAAATAGGATTGAAGGTGACAGTCCTGTCCCCTTAACACGATACACAATACTACCCAGCACTATGAAAGTCATAAATAGAGGTTGCATACAGTTAATTCCAAGAATGATTTTTCAGTGCCCTTTAACAAAACTGAGATTTTTTTTGCTTCTTTTGTATTAAAGTTTGCCTCTAGGAAGTATTATTTTTAAATCACCGTATTTCATACTTTTCCTCACTATTCTAAGTTTTAGGATCCTGAGCAAGTTTCCTTAGTACTTATCAAATTATCATATCTTTCACTTAAGTCTTTTACTGTATATGAACAACAGACATGTCCATTTTTCCACTTTAATCAAATAAGACACTAGTTAGTAGGGCAGCATCTACATATGTTTTTCCCACTGAAATTTTTCCTTCACACAGTTAAGGGCTTTGCAGAAACACAGCTGAAGCTCATTGTAGGTCATGTCATCTACAACAAAGTCCTCTTCGATTCCTCCCTAGTTTTCTTCTCATATGTGGAATATATCTTCAAGGTTGTCACACAGTTTGGTGTGACATCGTCTCTCTACTCATGTGGTTGGCTCTAGCCAAGAAGGTATATACGCCTGTTCTTTCAAAATGGAAGAACACAGCTAACCAAGGATCCCCTCCTAATCCTCCCAATATTCTGATTTCATATAATTTAACCAGCTCATGTGTCTTAAAACACTCATTTCAGGAAACATCTAATTTCTACTGAAGTACGAAAGTGCAGCATTCCATACAATATGGGGAAACACTTTCTGATTGCCCTGGGAGACAATCTACTCTTAGATGAACTTTAGCTTCATATCATACATTTCAAGACCTATGGACTTGGATGTTGTATGACTCTTGCGGGGGAAACATAAATAAAAAATATTCTCATGACAGATAGGCAATGATGTTAAACATAGAAATTGCTTAAGCCAGGTTTAAAATATGTGTTTATTTAAGTTATTTATAGGAGTGTGTTTGAATTATTAATTACAGCAACATGGATGATGTGGAGAAAATTGTGTCATTGAAAAGATCACTTCATCATAGGTGATGAATCAGGGAAGCTGATGGCCACCTCAGGGGAAAGATCCTTTTTCCCGGCAATTATTTACTGATTATTTTTTAGAGAGTAGCTTCAGGAACCATAACTTTCTGATGTTTCTGAGTCTTGAGGTTTCATAAACTTCATTATACTTTAAGTTTCCTTGACTCTCTTGTTTATAACACTCTCATCCCCATCCTTAACAGAATATTTCCATCCAGAAAAAATAATTACAAAACATCTTTCTAGAAATATGACTTACAAATTAAAGCAAAAATACCCTCTTTGTAAGAGAGTCAAAGAGTTCCCAAAACACACTGAGGCAAATACTAGTAGAAATATTCAGGGAAGTATATTCAAGGTTACCCCACGAATAAATGAGATTTCTAAATGACATGGAAAATTAAAAACTAAGGAGCTGTTTTACAATTTAAAATATTCAAGAGGACAAATATTCAAAATTTCCAACTTCCAATTGAGATTCTATTGAATTGCTGCTATAATTTAAACCTAAAATAAACATATTCTTAGAATAATAGTGAGACAGATGCAACAATTATTTTCAGGTCCTTTCCAAAGCTTAAACTCAACTACTAAAATTATATTTAAATGACATAAAGTACCTGGCAGGAACAAAGACAAATTTTCCAAATTTCAATAAACAACTTTGCAAAGATGAAAAATGATTAGAAATGCCAAGTTTAAAACACATAAACCTGAGGACATGAACTTGAAAGTATAAGAAGAAATCGACAACAAATGTAATTTAGCAGGGATTACAGATACTTGGACATTTATCTATTCAGCATGTTCAAGAAGATAAGCAATGCTGCTAATTTTGGCAAAGAATTTTATGAGATGAAGAGTTTAATGAAATTGATAGAAGCGAAACAAAATAAAAACAGAAATTAATGTCTGGAAACACTTATACTACAGACAGAAGAAATGAATTCGATAACTATATCCAAAGATATGTATGGTCTTCCTTCATATTATCAGCCTATGTGACTTTGTTCTATGTACTTCTATTCATATGATTTTTCATTAATATAGCAAAATACATTAAATTAGATATTTTAGAAGAAAAGTGGTGTATATGTTTTGAATGCATTATTGTGTGTATATGGTTCAAGCTGTGGCCGTAACTGTTATGAAAGAACATGTGAAGACATTAATCATAGCAATGGAGAGGGGTTTATTGGCTGCAGTAATTCTTATAATAATTTTCTCTCAGAGGAACACTTAATTCAGTGTTCAATGGCAGAAAGATATCTTAGTTTTTTCCTTCAGCAGTAGCCCAAAATGACCTGAAAATTTCTCAATGGGATAAGTTTCTTCAAGTTTCTATTACCTTTGGTATCATAACCCAATGAACTAAAATTACAATGTAAAAACTCTTGAAGAAAAGACAATACATATGCCAACAATGCTATATATTAGCATGTGAGCAACTTTATCCACTCAGGTTAACAAGAAAATCCCAGGACTAGAGAGATTGCTCAGTGGTTAAGAGCACTGATAGCTCTTCCAGAGGTTCTGTGTTCAATTTCCAGCAACCACATGGTTCAAAACCATCTGTAATGGGATCAAATGCCCTCTTCTGGTTTATCCGTAGATGGCTACAGTGTACTCATACACATAAAATAAAAAATTAAATCTTTTTTTTAAAATCCCCTATATTCAGAACCATTTCTAGGAAGACTTGTAAGATTTTTTTTTAGCAACATGAGAAAATACATTCACACATTTATAGATAAGAATATGGGTATCTCTGAGTTTTAGGGTGTCTGATATTCTGCTCACTATCATATTAAGCATCAAGTTATAGTTTTTCAGTAGGTCATGTGAGTTGGATATAAAAATGTGATGAGAATGTCCCTAAATCTGAGTTATCAAAATTCTAATGAAACAGAAACTTATGTGAGAAGCTGAGGATGACTTAAGAACAGAGTGTTTTAAAAGGCAAGTGTAAAACAAAGAAACAGCAAACAAATAAACAAACAAATGGACTTGATCTGGAAATCCAAGTGAATATCCTTATTCATTGTATACAGTAACCATCAAATTGGGTAAGAGGTTAGTCCCCATTAAACTCTGCACCACGAATCAGGATTATTATCTTGAAAACTTGATAACCCTTGTAGCTCATTCCTTCAACTCTCTTGCTGTTATTCACCTCAGTAAGTTTACAGTGAGAATGTGCTGCAGTTATAAAGGCTAGCATTGTAGCTGCACTCACACTCAGAGAAGGAAAACTCCCACTTGGTAATAAATCGTGACTTAATTCTGAACTCCCAATTTCTTGTTTCTGCTTAGTTAGCAAAAGAAAGATGGATCGATTTGCATTCTTCTACATGTTGACCTCCAGTTGAACCAGCACCATTTATTGAAAATGCTGTCTTTTCTCCACTCGATGGTTTTAGTGCCTTTATCAAAGATCAAGTGACCACAGATGTGTGGGTTCATTTCTGAGCCTTCAGTTCTATTCCATTGATCTCCTGCCTGTCTCTGAACCAATACCATGTGGTTTTTTATCACTAATACACTGTAATAAAGCTTGAGTTCAGGGATGGTGATTACCCTAGAAGTTCTTTTATTGTTGAGAAGAGTTTTTGCTAACCTGAGTTTTTGTTATTCCAAATGAATTTGCAAATTGCTCATTCTAACTCTGTGAAGAATTAACTGGGGATGTTGATGGGGGATTGCATTAAATCTGTAGATTGCTTTCAGCAAGATGGCCATTTTTACTATATTAATCTACCAATCCATGAGCATGGGAGTTCTTTCCATCTTCTGAGATCTTCAATTTCTTTCTTCACAGACTTGAAGCTCTTCTAATACAGATATTTCATTTGCTTGGTTAGAGTAGCCCCAAAATATTTTTTATCATTTGTGACTATTGTAAAGGGTGTCATTTCCCTAAATTCTTTCTCAGCATGTTTATTCTTTGAGTAGAGGAAGACTACTGATTTGTTTAATTTTATATCCAGCCACTTTGCTGATGTTGTTTATCAGCTGTGGTAGTTCTCTGGTGGAATTTTTGGTCACATCGGTATACTATAATATAACTTACAAATAGTGATATTTTACCTTCTTCCTTTTCAATTTATATCCCTTTGACATATGTTTATGTTTTCTAATTGCTCTGGCTAGGAATTTAAGTATTGTATTGAATAGGTAGAGCAAGGGTGGGCAGCCTTGTCCATTCCCTGATTTTCATGGGATTGCTTCAAGTTTCTCTCCATTTAGCTTGATGTTGACTACTAGTTTGCTGTTTATTGCTTTTACTATGTTTAGGTATAGGCCTTGAATTCCTCATCTTTCCAAGACTTTTATCATGAAGGGGTATTGAATTATGCCAGATATATTTTCAGCATCTAATGAGATGATCATGTGTTTTATTTTTTCTTGAATTTGCTTTAGTGGATTATGTTGATGGATATCCATACATTGAACTATCCCGGCATCACTGGGATGAAGTCAACATGATCATGACGGATGTTCATTTTGGTGTGTTCTTGGACTTGGTTTGCTTGAATCTTATTGAGTATTTTGGCATCAAATTTCATAAGGAAAATTTGTCTGAAGTTCTCTTTCTTTGTTGGATTTGTTAGGTCTTTGTGTGCTTTAGGTAAAAGTGTAATTGTGCCTTCATAAATAAATTGGGCAGTGTTCTTTCTGTTTCTATGTTTTGTGGAATTGTTTGGAGAGTAAGGGTATTAAGTCTTCTATGAAGGTCTGAACTAATTCAGCATTAGGTCTTCTATGAAAGTCTGGTCCTTGTCTATTTTTGTTTTTTGTTTTTTGTTTTTGTTTTTGTTTTTTTTGGTTGGAAGACTTTTTTATCATTTATTAACAGGTATTTCTTATTTACATTTCAATTGTTATTCCCTTTCCCGGTTTCCAGACCAACATCCCCCTAACCCCTCCCTGTCCCCTTCTCTATGGGTGTTCCCCTCCTCATCCTCCCCTCATTACTGCCCTCCCCGAAACAATCACATTCACTGGGGGTTCAGTCTTGGCAGGACCAAGGGCTTCCCCTTCCACTGGTGCTCTTACTAGGCTATTCATTGCTACCTATGAGGTTGGAGCCCAGGGTCAGTCCATGTATAGTCTTTGGGTAGGTTGGAAGACTTTTAATGACTACTTTTAATTCTTTAGGAGTTATAGGACTGCTTAGATAGTTTATCTTATCCTGATTTAACTTTGATTCTGGATATCTGTCTATAAAATTGTCCATTTCCTCCAGATTTTCCAGTTTTGTTGAGTGTAGGCTTTTGTAGTAGGATCTAATGATTTTTGGTTTTCCTCAGTTTCTATTGTTATAATCTCTCTCTTCATTTCTGATTTTGTTAATCTGGATACTGTCTCTGTGCCCTCTGGTTAGTCTGGTTAAGGGTATATCTATCTTGTTGGTTTTCTCAAAAAAACAGCTCCTGGTTTTGTTGATTCTTTGTATAGTTCTTTTTATTTCTACTTGGTTCATTTCAGCTCTGAGTTTGATTATTTCCTGCCATCTAATACTCTTGTGTGTATTTACTACTTTTTTGTTCTGGACTTTCAGGTATGCTTTCAAATTGCTAGTGTATGGTCTCTCGAGTTTGCCTTTGGAGGCACTCAGTGCTATGAGTTTTCCTCTTAGCACTGCTTTCATTGTTTGATTAGCATTTGTTAGCATTGCTTTCATGAGTTTGGGTATGTTGTATCTTCATTTTCATTAATTTCTAAAAAGGTCTTTAATTTCTTTATTTCTTCACTGACCAATTTATCTTCATTTACCATGTGACCATGGCACTGTTCAGTTTCCATGTCTATGTGGGCTTTCTGTCATTTTTGTTGTTAATTAAAGACCAGCCTTAGTCCATGATGATCTAATAGGATACATGGGATTATTTCTATCTTCTTGTATCTGTTGAGGCCTGTTTTGTGACTGGTTATGTAGTCAATTTTGGAGAAGGTATTACCAGGTGCTAAGAAGAAGGTGCATTCTTTTAGGATGGAATGTTCTATAGATATCATTAAAATCAATTTTATTCATAACTTCTGTTAGTTTTATTGTGTTTTTGTTTAGTTTCTGTTTTCATGATCTGTCCATTGATGATAGTGGGTTATTGAAGTCATCCACTGTGATTGCATGAGTTGCAAGGTGTGCTTCTTTTTTTAGTAAAGCTTCTTTAATGAATGTAGATGACCTTTCATTTGAAGCATATATATTCAGAACTAAGAGTTCATCTTGGTGGATTTTTTCTTTAAGGAATATGAAATGTCCTGCCTTTTTTATGACTTTTGGTCGAAAGTTGATTTTATTTGATATTTGAATGACTACTCCAGCTTATCTCTGGGGACCATTTTCTTGGAATATCTTGTCCCAGCCTTTCACTCTGAGGAAGTGTTTATCTTTGTCACTGAGGGACATTTCATGTATGGAGCAAAGTGTCTGGTCCTGTTTATGTATCCAGTCTGTTAGTCTATACAGTTTTATAGTGAATTGAGTCCATTTATGTTGAGAGATATTAGAGACCAGTGATTGTAATTTCCTATTATTTTTGTTGTTAAAGGTGGAATCTTATTTCTGTGGCTATCTTCTTTTGGGTTAGTTGAAAGAAGGTTACTTTCTTATTTTACTGGGGTGTAGTTTCCCTCCTTGTGCTGGACTTTTCCATCTATTATCCTTTGTAGTGTTGGATTTGTGGAAATATGTTGTGTAAATTTGTTTATCATGAAATATCTTAGTTTCTCCATCTATGTTAATTGAGAGTTTTGCTGGATATATTATTCTGGGCTGGAATTTGTGTTCTCTTGGGGTCTGTATGACATCTGCCAAGGCTTTCATAGTCTCTGTTTAGAAGTCTGGTATAATTCTGATATTTCTGCCTTTTTGTGTTACTTGATTTCTTTCCTTAATATTACTCTTAATATTGTTTCTTTGTTTAGTGCATTGTACAAAAATCAAGTCCAAGTGAATCTTGGATGTCAACATAAATACAGATACACTGAAACTAATAGAAAAGAAAATGGAGAAGAGCCTCAAACACATGGGCACAGGGTAAAATTTCCAGAATAGAATATCAATTCTCTAAGATCAAGAATGGAAAAATGGGATCTCATAAAATTGCAAAGCTTCTGTAAGGCAGAGATCACTGTCAATGGGACAAAATGGCAACCAACAGATTGGGAAAGGGTCTTTACCAATTCTACAACCATAGTGGGTTAATATCCAATATATACAAAGAACTCAAAAAAGTTAGGCTCCAGAGAATAAAAAAACCCTATTAAAAATGTGGTACAGAGCTAAACAAAGAATTCTTATTGAGGCATATCGAATGGCCAAGAAGCACCTAAAGAAATGTTCAGCATCCTTAGTCATCAGGGATATTCAAATCAAAACAACAATCTGAAATTCTGCCTCACACCAATCAGAATGGCTAAGATTAAAACTCAGGTGACAACAGATGCTGGTGAGGATGTGGAGAAAAAGGAACACTCCTACAATTTTGGATGCATTACAAGCTGGTACAACCACTCTGGAATTCAGTCCATCTGTTCCTCAGAAAACTGGATATAGTACTACCTGAGGACTCAGCTCTACCTCTCCTGGGAATACACCCCAAAGATCCTCCAACATAACAAGGTCATATGATTCACTATGTTCATAGCAGCCTTATTTGTAATAGCCAGGAGCTGGAAAAAACCCAGATGTCCTTCAACATAAAATGGATACAGAAAATGTGGTACATTTACACAATGGAATACTATTCAGCTATTAAAAACAATCACTTCATGAAATCCTTAGGCAAATGGATGGAACTTGAAAATATCTTCCTGAGTGAAGTAACCCAATCACAAAATAAAACATTTGGTATGCACTCACTGATAAGCAGATTTTAGTCCAATAGCTCAGAATAACTAAGATACAATTCGCAAACCACATGAAGCTCAAGAAATGAAGAAAAAAATGTGGATGCTTCAGACCTTCTTTCAAGGTAGAACAAAAATACTCACAGGAAGAAATATGGAGACAACATATGGAATAGAGACTGAAGGACAGGCCATCCAGAGACTGCCCCACCTGGGGAATCCATATCATATACAGACACCAAACCTAGATAATAATTCAGATGTCAAGAGGTGCATGCTGACAGGAGCCTGATATAGCTGTCTCCTGAGAGGTGACAAATACAGAGGTGGATGATCACAGCCAACCATCTAACTGAGAGTGAGTTCCTTAATGGAGGAGTTAGAGGAAAGTAGCTGAAGGTGTTTGTAACCCCCTAAAAAGTACAACAATATCAACCAACCAGACTGCGGAGAGCTTTCAGGCACTAAAGCATCTTCTCAAGAGAACACAGGGATGAACCTATGGCTGCCTCTGCATATGTAGCAAAGGATGCTCTATTGGGCTTCAATGGGAGGAGAGGCCCTTGGTCCTGTCAACGCTCAATGCCCCAGTGTAAGGAGAGTCAGGGCAGGGAGGTGGGAGGGAATGGGTGGGTGGGTGAGGGCACACTATCATAAAAGAGTAGGTGGGGTTGGGGGAATGGGATAGCAGGTTTGGATGGAAAAACAGGAAAGGGGGCAAATTTTAAAAATCCACTAAAAGAAAAAAAAGACAAGAAAGGTGGGTTAGTTTTATAGATAAGGTAAAAAACTGCTTAGAGTGCCACGAGAGTAATAGAAAACAGAATTATGTATAAATTTATTTCAATATTGTGATGGTTTGAGTCGTTTTGGGACCCACAGCTTTATGTGCTTGAATATTTGGCCTATAGTAACACTATCTGGAGGTGTTGCCTTTTTTGAAGAAGTTTGAAACTGTGGGGGTAGGATTTGAGGTCTCTTATATTTAAGGTGCATGTTCTAGTTGGGCTGTCTTGTCTGGCCTCAGTGGGAGAGGATGCCCCTAGCCTTGCAGAGACTTGATGTACCAGGTTTGAGGGATACCCAGAGGTTCCCCCACTCCCTCAGAGAAGAAGGAGAGAGGAAGACAGTGGGAAGGAGAATTTCAGGAAGGGGTGACTAGAAGTGGGGCAGAGAGCAGTATGTAAAGCATATAAAAATAAAAGTTAAACATAAAAAAAGTAAAAGAGGACTTCTATGTTCAAGAATAATTAGCAAGTATCTATCTATCTGTCTGTCTGTCTATCTACCTATGTATCTATCTATAATAACTGGTACATATAACATACAACTTGTATATATCAGTTGGAAACAAGATTAGTTATAAGTATCTGGGCTATGGAATAAGTATCATTTGCAGCTCAATTAATGTCAATACATTAACTAATACAATAATAATAATTTTGTTAATATTTATGGTGTGTGTGTGTGTCTGTCAGAGAGAGAGAGAGAGAGAGAGAGAGAGAGAGAGAGAGAGAGAGAAAGAGAGAGAGAGAGAGGAAGAGATTGAACCAGAGAAATGAGGAAAGGTTTCAAAAATGTGTGGTAACTGATATCTTTGATTATGCAGATAATTATTACTCTACTCTTATCTTGAAGATTACTGATTTTTTAGGGCCTATATATGAAACCCTTGAATTCCAGTAAATGTACTTTTTGCTTACAAAATATTCAGTTGCATTCACATTAGCACAAATTATGGAATGCCATGTTATGCCTGAATAGTATTCCATTTTATAAACAAATTCACAATAAAAAGTTTTTCTTATTCAGTCACATATCAAATGTCAAGACACTAACTCATACATAACAATCAGTTAGTGGTAACTTCCATACATTGTGTGTGTTTGTGTGTATTAGGAGGACTGATGAACATCAGTAACTCCAAAACCTTGAACTCATAAAAAGTATTTTCAAACCAAAAAGGCAAAGGACTTTATAGAAATGGTTGACAAGATTTGGAAAAGAGTTGTGGATGAATAGTATATTCAAAAGCAGTGGGCTATACCACAATATAAGAAATGGAAAACATAATCATCTCAGAAGAGGAAAATCAACTGCAAGGGACATTGATTATTATGTCTGTATAATATGAACACAAAAAATAATGTGACAAATTAATCCAAACAGTTAATTAAAATAGGGAGACAGAGCTATTAATTAGAAACAAAGTACATCCAAGAATCTTGGGTGTACCTTACTATAAGTATTTAGTATTTTCTAAAGGGAATGTAAAAGCATTCTTTGAAGATGCCTGGAAAACAACCTCCTAATTAAGGAATTGTGAGATGCTATAATACAAGAATCAAACAAAAACATGTGTTACCTGATAGGATGTCAGCATATTATAACAAAATTATTTCTCTAATTCCTGCCAGAATATATAATCTGAAGATAAAAACCTATGTGTAAACATCAGATCAATCTAAATCGATGATAATTCTTCAAAAACAAAATTCAAAGGTTTCTGTGCACTCAAAGGTGCCAAGAATATGAAATTTAAGGAAAGATTAACCATTTAATAAAATAGTCAAATAAAAGCAGAGTAAAAGACTTCATAAGTTATTCAAGCCATGAATCTAAACTTGAGAATTTTGAATGACCTTAGAAATTTCATAATAATGCATCTGTTTGTAATATACTACAGAATGGTTACATGAGAAACAGTCTTTGTAACCAGAAAACACAAATATGTGGAGTATTTAAGTACATTCAAGTTAACTTGAAAATTCATACTCTTTTTATTTTATTTGTATTTGAAACTTTCCTGAAGGGGAAGGCAATTTGTGTGGCAAGCCAAACCAAGAAACCAAGAAATAAAAAGTAGAAACTGTAGCTATTCAAATTATGAGCATATTGCTGTATATGGTTTACATTGTATCTGGTATAGTTCCTATTCTAAGTTATAAAATATGTACAATATCATGAATAAAATTAGATAATACTATATACAAAGAATGCCGGCAAAATGCTTCAATGGGTAAGGACACCGACCACCAAGACTGATGACCTGAAGTCAACTCCCATAAGGCAGAAGGATGAAACTAACTCACACAACTTGTCTACTGACTTCACAATGCTCACTTTATACATGCACACATATACATAAACACCCCCACCACACACAAATAAACATAAAATCTTTTCGAAAGATAGGTAAAAGAGGGTAGATTAAAAACTGACATGACACTTGCATATTTCCATTTGTATATTTTTGTGTAAATAAGTACATGTAGTGGCTGGTGTTCTCTTGCTAATTTTTGTAGTGTCCTGTACACAGGCTAAAGGAAACCTGCCCTCAACTGGATTGCTTGCCATTAAAGAATTGGCATGAATTCAAGGGATATGGGACAAGACACTTAGAGTTGCACAGGCTAAGGTACAGGAGGAGGAATGGAGAATCCCCATGATCCTGGAGAGACAGACAGAACAGATTTACAGCTGCAGAGGGAAGATTATCTAAAATGTAGGAGTAGAGGAAAAGTGGCCCAGAGGAAGACTGCCCATAAGCATCTTGGGCCTCAAAGACCAATGGGTTTCACAGAAGGTTACAGGGCAGCAAAGGTAAATGGGCCAGGAGTAGCAGAGGGAAGGGCACGCTCACCTTGGGAGACTTAGGAGTGATTCACCACTGAGCTAGTAAAAATGAACATGATTCCTCCATGTATACTCTTTGGTGCAGAGGGGGGACATGTAGGAGAGGGTGATTAGGTGGGGGAGCATCCTCAAAGAAGCAAAGGACAGGGGAGAGAGGACAGATTGGGTGTTTGTGGAGGGGTAACTGGGAAGAGGTATATCATTTGAGATGTAAATAAATGGAATGACTAATAAAATTTTAAAAAATGAGCATGTTAAAAATAAGCTAATGTGTGTATGTGTCTTTCATTCATGGATACAAAAATAGCTCCCGGGTGGGTATAGGAGTACAATCCTCTAGGAGCCAAAGTGGTATATCAATAGCTCACCACTACGTTTTCTTCTCATTACCCAGCTTGAGTCTATCTATATGTACATTTAAAAAAATATTGGAAATTTTGGATTCTAAATCCTTCAAGGATTGAACCTGTGTTAAAGTACTTTCTTTATCCCTGTTAAGAACATTGGTTCATCTTTGCTGAAACAAAAGATGGATATGGCTAGCTAGTCTGCTCCCTGGAAGACACCACATCCTGAGGCATCCCAGAAGATCTGCTGCACTTACGGCATCTGACAGAACAGCCATGGACATCCCAGGACATCCACTGCACTCAGGACACCACAGCTTGAAGGCATTCCAGGAGTTCCTCTGTACAAAGGGCAACTAGGCAACAGATACCACAGTCTGAATACCTCCCAGTGGGCTCTGTGGCATGCAGGGCAACTGAAAACCTCCCTAGAATTCTGCTGCACACAGGGAAACAGAAACCACAGTCCATAGACCACCCTGGAAAAAATCTTCAGACAGTACAACAGTTTCACTGCTCCTCTGAAGACACAACAGTCTGAAGGCCTCCCGGGAGATCTGCTGCAGCCAGGGCAACAGATCAGTCGCTTCTCTGCCCATCTTAATACCCTCCAGTTGGAAGGCCCCACAGGAGTTACAGCCATGGCCTCTGACCTACCAGGAGGACTTAAGCAAACCAGTGACAAAAGAGGCAAACTCCAGACAGTGGGTAAGACCAGTTAACACTGGGGATAACCAGATGGTGAGAGGCAAGTAAAAGACCATAAAGCAACAGAAGCCAAAATGCATGGGCATCATTAGAACCCAATTCTCCCACCACAGAGAGCCCTGAATTTACCAACAAAACTGAAAATCAGGAAGCTGATCTAAAATCCTATCTCATGAAGATAATAGAGTCCTTTAAAGGGGATATGAATAACTCACTGAAAGAAATACAGGAAAACACAGGTAAACAGGTAGAAGCTCTTAAAGAGGAAACAAATAAATCCCTTAAAGAAATACTGGAAAACAAAATTAAACAGGTGAAGGAATTGCATAAACTGGTCCAAGACTTAAAGTGGAAGTGGAAGTAGAAACAATAAACACAAGTGGAGGCAAACCTGGAGAACCTAGGAAAGAGGTTAGAAATTATAGATGTATCATCAACAGAATACAGGAGATAGGAGAGAGAATCTCAGGTGTAGATGACACTGTAGAAGAGATTGACACAACTGGCAAAGGAAATTCAAAATGTAAAAATCTTCTAACCCAAAACATCCAGGAAATTCAGGACAAAATGAAAACACCAAATCTAAGAAAAAATGGAATAGTGGGCAACAAAGATTCCCAGCTCAAAAGGCCTGAAAACATCTTCAACAAAATCAGAGGAAAATTTGCACAACGGGAAAAGAAAATCCTCTTGTCACATTAGAGTCAAACCACTAAATGCACGGAACAAAGAAAGAATATTAAAAGCTGCAAGGGAAAAGGGCCATGTAACATACAAAGGTAGACCTATCAGAATTATACCAGACATCTCAACTGAGAAAACCAGAAGAGCCAGGTCAGAAGTCATGCAGACTCTTAAGAGAACACAGATGCCAGCCCAGTCTACTATACCCAGCAAATTGTCAACCAACATAGATGGAGAAACCAAAATATTCCAGGATAAAACCAAATTCAAACAATATTGATCTAGCAATCCAGCCCCACGGAGGATTCTAGAAGGAAAACTCCAACACTAGGAAAGTACCTACATACACACACACGCGCGCACACACACACACACACACACACACACACACACACACACACACACACACAGGATATTAAACATTTCACAACAAAGCCAAAAGGAGACAACTAAAAGCACATAAGGTCATCTATAAAAACAAATATGATAGGAACCAGCAGTTATCTGTGTTTAATATCTCTCAATATTAATGTACTCAATTCACCTATAAAGAGACATAAGCTAACAAACTGGATATGCAAACAAGATCCAACATTTTGCTGCATGCAAGAAACACATTTCTATAATGAAGACAGACACTGTATCAGAGTGAAAGAATGGAAAAATGTTTTCCAAGCAATTGGTCCCAAGAAACAAGTTGGAGTTGCCATACTAATACTAATTAAAATAGACTGTCAACCAAAAGTTATAAAGTGTGATGAGGAAGGACACTTCCTATTCATCAAAGGGAATATCCACCAAGATAAAGTCTCAATTCTGAACATCTATGACTAAAATGTGAGGGCACCCACATCATAAAGGAAACCTTACTAAAGCTCAAAACAAACATTGAAACCCACATAATAATAATGGGTGACTTCAACATGCCAATCTCAGCAATGGACAATGAGAAATTAAACAGAGACATAGTGAAACTAATAGACATTATGAACAAAGTGGATTTGATATACATATATATATATATAAAACATTTTGCCCTAAAACAAAAATCATATACCTTCTTAGCACCTCATGGTACTTTTTAGAAAATTGACCACAAAACAAGCCTCAACAGATACAAGAAGATAGAAATAATCCCCTGCATCCTATCAGATCTCCATAGACTAAAGCTAGACTTCAATAACTACAAAGACTACAGAAAACCTACATACCTATAGAAACTGAGCAACACTGCTTGCTCAATGATAACTTGGTTAGGGAAGAAATAAAGAAATTAAAGACATTTTAGAATTTAATAAAAATGAAGGGACACAATGAAAGGAGTGCTAAGAGGAAAATTAATAGCACTACGTGCCCTAGTAAAGAAAAGGCAGAGATATTTTTTAAATTTTTATTAGATATATTTCTTTACTTGCATTTCAAATGTTATTCCCCTTCCCGGTTTCCTGTCCATAAGCCCACCATCCCCACCCCTCCCCCTCCCCTATACGGGTATTTCCCATATCCAGTCACCATACTGCCCCCCCCATATTCCACTGCACTGGGAGTGCAACCTTGGCAGGACCAAGGGCTTCCTCTTCCACTGGTGTCCCAACAAGGCTATTCTCTGCTACTCCAGGTGGAGCCCTGGGTCAACCCATGTACAGTCTTTTGGTAGTGGTTTAGTTCCTGGAAGCTCTAATAGTTGGCATTGTTGTTTTTATGGGGTTTCAAGCTCCTTCAACTCCTTTAATACTTCTTCTAATTTCCGCCATGGGGGTCCTGTTCTCAGTTCTGTAGTTTGCTGCTATCATTGACGTCTGTATTGGACATGCTCTGGATGTGTCTCTCAGGAGAGATCTATATCCGATCCCTTTCTGCATGCATCTCTAAGCTTCATCAGTCTTATCTAGTATCGGTGGCTGTGTGTATATATATGGCCATATGTGGGGCAGGCTCTGAATGGCCATTCCTGGAGTGGCTACTCTAAACTTTGCCTTCATATCACCTCCTATGGATATTTTTTTCCCTTTTTAAGAAGGAGAAGGAGCATTCGCATTTTGGTCATCCTTCTTCTTGAGCTACCTGTGGTCTGTGGATTGTATCTTGGGTGCTTCGAGCTTTTTGGCTAATATCCACTTATCAATGAGTGCATACCATGTGTGTTTTTCTGTGATTGAGTTGCCTCATTCAGGATGATATTTTCCAGTTCATTCCATTTAGCTATAAATTTCATGAAGTCATTGTTTTAGATAGCTGAGTAATACTCCATTGTGTAGATGTACCACATCTTTTTAATCCATTCCTCTGTTGAACGGCATCTGTTTCTTTCCAGCTGATGGCTATTATAAATAAGGCAGTTATGAATATAGTGGAGCATGTGTCTTTGTTGTATGTTAGAGCATTTTTTAGGTATATGCCCAGTAGAGGTATAGTAGATGCTGAGGGAGCATTTGACAAAATTCAACACCCCTTCATGGTAAAAGTCCTGGAAAGATCAGGAATTCAAGGACCATATCTAAACATAGTAAAAGCAGTACACAGCAAACCAGTAGCTAACACCAAACTAAATGGAGAGAAACTTGAAGCAATCCCACTAAAATCAGGGACTGGACAAGGCTGCCTACTCTCTCCCTACTTATTCAATATAGTACTCGAAATCCTAGCCAGAGCAATCAGACAGTGAAAGGAGGTCAAAGAAACACAAATTGGAAGGGAAGAAATTGAAGTATCACTATATGCAGATGATATGATTGTGTACTTAAGTGACCGCAAAAGTTCTGCCAGAGAACTTCTTGACCTGATAAACAACTTCAGCAAAGTGGCTGAGTATAAAATTAACTCAAACAAATCAGTAGCCTTCCTCTACTCAAAGGATAAACAGGCTCAGAAAGAAATTAGGGAAAAGACACCCTTCATGATAGTCCCAAATAACATAACATATCTTGGTGTGACTTTAACAAAGCAAGTGAAAGATCTGCCTGACAAGAACTTCAAATCTCTGAAGAAAGAAACTGAGGAAGATCTCAGAAGATGGAAAGATCTTCCATGCTCAGGGAATGGCAGAATAAATATAGTAAACGTGGTCATTTTGCCAAAACCAATCTACAGGTTCAATGCAATCCCCATCAAAATTCCTACTCAATTTTATAGAGATAGAAAAAGCAATTTTCAAATTCATTTGGAATAACAAAAAACCAAGGATAGCAAAATCTATACTCAACAATAAAAACTTCTGGGGGAATCACCATCCTTGACTTCAAGCAGTATTACAGAGAAATAGTCATAAAACCTGTATGGTTTTGGTACAGAGACAGGTAGATAGATCAGTGGAACAGAAATGAAGACCCAGAAATGAACCCACACACCTGTAGTAACTTGATCTTTGACAAAGGAACTAAAACCATCCAATGGAAGAAAGATAGCATTTTCAAAAAATGGTTTGGGTTCAACTGGAAGTCAGCATGTAGAAGAATGCAAATTGATCCATTCTTATCACCCTGTACAAAGCTTAAGTCCAAGTGGATCAAGGACCTCCACATAAAACCAGATACACTCAAACTAATAGAAGAAACAGTAGGGAAGAGTCTGGAACACATAGGCACTGGGGAAAATTTCCTGAACAAAACACCAATGGTTTATGCTCTAAGATCAAGAATCGACAAATGGGACCTCATTAAACTGTAAAGCTTTAAAAGCTTTAAGGAAAAAGACACTGTCATTAGGACAAAATGGCAACCAAAAGATTGTTAAAAGATCTTCACCAATACTACATCTCATAGCAGGCTAATATCCAAAATACACAGAGAACTCAAGGAGTTAGACTCCAGAGGGCCGAATAACCCTATTAAATATGGGGTGCAGAGGTAAACAAAACATTCTCAGCTGAGGATTATCGAATGGCTAAAAAACACCTAAAGAAATGTTCAACATCCTTAGTCATCAGGGTAATGCAAATCAAAATAACCCTGAGATTCCACCTCACACCTGCCAGAATGGTTAAGAACTCAGGTGGCAGCAGATGCTGGTGAGGATGTGGAGAAGGAGGAACTCTCCTCCATTGTTGGTGGGATTGCAGAGTGGTGCAACCACCCTGGAAATCAGTCTGGAGGTTCCTCAGAAAATTGGACATTGAACTGCCTGAGGACCTAGAGATTTTATACTAGCAACTTAACAGCACAGGGGAGAGCTCTAGAACAAAAAGAAGCAAACTCACCCAAGAGGAGTAGAAGGCAGGAAATAGTCAAACTCAACAGAGCAGAAATAATGAGAATGATACAACTAATCAACACAACCAAAAGCTGGTTCTTTGAGAGATTCAGCAACATAGATAAATCTATAGGCAAACAAAATAAGGGCCAAGAGGCAGTATCCAAATTAACAAATTCAGAAATGAAAAGGAAGGCCTAACAGAAATGGAGGAAATTCAAATAATCATCAAATCCTACTTCAAAAGCCTGTATTCAACAAAACTGGAAAATCTAGATGAAATGGGTGATTTTCTAGACAGATACCACATACCAAAGTTAAATCAAGAGAAGGTAAACTATCTAAACAGACCCATCTCTGATAAGGAAATAGAAGTCATTAAAAATCTCCCAACCAAAAAATGACCAGGGCCGGCTGGATTTAGTGCACAATACTACTAGACCTGATACCAATATCCCTCAAAATACTCCATAAAATAGTAAGACTAATAAGGAAGACTAACTGATTCATTCTATGAAACTACAATTACTCTGATACCTAAACCACATAAGGACCCAATCAAAAAAGAGAACTTTAGACCAATCTCACTTGTGAATATTGATGCAAAGAGAATCAATAAAATTCTTGCAAACCAAATCCAAGAGTACATTGAAACCATCATTCACCACGAACAAGGAGGCTTCCTTTCAGGGATGAAAGGTTGGTTCAATATATGACAATCCAATAATGTAATTCACTATATAAACAAACTCAAAGGAAAAAAATTACATGATCATCTTATTAGACACTGAAAAAGCATTTGACAAAATACAACACCCCTTAATGTTAAAAGTATGAGAGATCAGAAATGCAAGGCCCATACCTAACCATAACAAAAGCAATTTATTGCAAAACAACAGTCGATATCAAAGTAAATGGAGAGATATGTGAAGTAACCCCACTAAAATCACTGACAATACATGGATGCATGAAACTGGAAAGTTTCTGTAAGGCAAAGGGCATAGACATAAGACAAATCAACAACCTACAAATTGGGAAAAAAATCTTCACTAAGCCCATATCCGATAGACAGCTAATATCCAAAATATATAAAGATCTCAAGAAGCTAACTACCAAAAACAAAAACAAAAACAAAATAAAACAACAAAAAACCCAAAAAAACAACAACAAAAAAACCCCCAAACAACCCACAACCCACCCAGAAAATGGAGTATATAACTAAACCAAGAATTAACAACTGAGGAATCTTGAATAACTGAGAAGTACCTAAAGAAATGTTCAAATCCTTAGTGATCAAAGAAATACAAATCAAAACGAACCAGAAACTCTACCTTACACCAATCCAAATGACTAAGATCAAAGCTCAGGTGACTAGACATGTTGGCAAGAATGTGGAGAGAGACAAACACTCCTCCATTGCTGGTCGGATTGCAAACTGGTACAACCACTCTGGAAATCAATTTGGAGGTTCCTCAGAAAATTGAAAATAGATGTAGACCCAGCAATACCACTCTTGAAAATATACCCAAAACGTGTCCCACCATGCTGCAGGGGCATATGTTCCACTGTGTTCCTAGCTACCAAATTTGACTTAGCTAGAAGCTGGAAACAATCCAGATGTCCCATGTCAAAAGAATGGATACACGAAATGTGGTTCATTTACACAATGGAATACTACACAGCTATTAAGAACAAGGACATCCTGAGGCAAATAGATGAAAGTAGAAAATACCATCCTGAGTGAGGTAACTCAGACCCAAAGTGACATGCATGGTATGTACTCACTAATAAGTGATTATTAGCTAAAAAATAAAAGTACAGAATACCCAAGAAACAGTCCACAGAACTTGAAATGTTCAACAAGAAGATGAAGGACGCAAGTGAGGATGCCTCAGTTCCATTTGGGAGGGAGAAGAAAGCAACCACAATGGGGAAGGCAGGGAGGGAGGGAAAAGGGAGAGAAAGGGGACTGGGGCAGGGGGCATGATCTGGTATTAGGTGGGTGAAAATAACTGAAGCCCTGATAACCAGCAGAAAGAATGAAAACAGGCAACCTCGGGAGGTAGGATGTTGGATTGACCCTCCAGAATGTACTAGAGACCTGAGAGGTGAGAGACTCTCAGGTCTCTAAGGGAGGGACCCTAGACGAAATGCCCTACAGGGGGAAGAGGGAACTACTTGTTGAGGCCACCTCCGGCAGAAAGACAGAGCATCAAGTGAGGGATGCGATTGCTATGCCACAACCAAAGGTCTGACATATAATTCTTCTTGTCTGAAAGAAATGCAAGGATAGAAATGAAGAAGAGCCTGAGGAAAAGTAGGTCCAGTGACAGGCCCAAAATGGGATCCAGATCAAGAGGAGGCCCCAAAGCCTGAAACCATTACTGAGGCTATGGAGTGCTCACAAAAAGGGACCTATCATGATGGTCCACCAAAAGACCCAACAAGCAGCTGAAAGAATCAGTTGCAGATAATTGTATCCAACAAAGAACAGAAGCTGCTGACCCCTGTGGTTGAATTATGGAAAAGCTGGAAGAAGCTGAGGAGGTGGGCGACCCTGTAGGAGGACCAGCAGTCTCAATTAACCAGGACCCCAAGATCTCTCAGACATTGGGTCACCAACCAGGAAGAATATACCAGCTAATATGAGGCCCCTAACAAATATATAGCAGTTCAGTCAGAGAAGAAGCACATAATCCTTAAGAGATTGGATGCCCCAGGGAGTTTAGAGTTCTGGTGGTGGTGGTGGGGTGGTGGGGGGAGGGATGGGGACATCCTCTTAAGACAGGGGGACAGGCAGGACTTATGGGAGGTGAAACAGTCAGAGGGTAGAGCAGGACAGAAATAAAATCCGGAGTGTAAATAAATAAATTAATAATAATAATAACAATAATAATAATAATAAGCATACTTTAAACCAATGAGGAGATACATAGGGTTGTGAGTGAAATAATGCAACAGATATCACATGTTTATATTACTATGACTTTAAAACTTAAAACAATACCTAAGACTCAAACCAAGCCATTCTGTGTAGTTAGCAACAGTTTGATTTTATACCCAATGTAAAGTACTTAGGAAAATTTGTATTTTAATGATATACTGTTTCTTGTAACAGACCAGTCTTATTTTTGTTCCAAAGCCAACTAATAGTTAAAAATATTAAAAAATTGGTTAAGATGTCTCATGTTGTTTAGGATTAAAAATATTTTGGGGGGGGGAGTTTGCCTAAATGTCCTTTTTTTAAAATTATTAACTTGAGTATTTCTTATTTACATTTCGAATGTTATTCCCTTTCCCGGTTTTCGGGCAAACATCCCTCTAACCCCTCCCCCTCCCTTTCCATCTGGGTGTTCCCCTCCCCATCCTGTCCCCATTATCTCCCTCCCCCCAACAATCACGTTCACTGGGGGTTCAGTCTTAGCAGGACCAAGGGCTTTCCCTTCCACTGGTGCTCTTACTAGGCTATTCATTGCTACCTATGAGGTCAGAGTCCAGGGTCAGTCCATGTATAGTCCTTGGGTAGTGGCTTAGTCGCTGGAAGCTCTGGTTGCTTGGCATTGTTGTTCATATGGGGTCTCGAGCCCCTTCAAGCTCTTCCAGTTCTTTCTCTGATTCCTTCAACGGGGGTCCTGTTCTCAGTTCAGTGGTTTGCTGCTGGCATTCGCCTCTGTATTTGCTGTATTCTGGCTGTGTCTCTCAGGAGCGATCTACATCCGGCTCCTGTCGGTCTGCACTTCTTTGCTTCATCCATCTTGTCTAATTGGATGGCTGTATATGTATGGGCCACATGTGGGGCAGGCTCTGAGTGGGTGTTCCTTCAGTCTCTGTTTTAATCTTTGACTCTCTCTTCCCTGCCAAGGGTATTCTTGTTCTCCTTTTAAAGAAGGAGTGAAGCATTCGCATTTTGATCATCCTTCTTGAGTTTCATGTGTTCTGTGCATCTAGTGTAATTCAAGCATTTAGGCTAATAGCCACTTATCAATGAGTGCATACCATGTGTGTTTTTCTGTGATTGGGTTACCTCACTCAAGATGATATTTTCCAGTTCCCTCCATTTGCCTACGAATTTCATAAACTCGTTGTTTTTGATAGCTGAGTAATATTCCATTGTGTAGATGTACAACATTTTCTGTATCCATTCCTCTGTTGAAGGGCATCTGGGTTCTTTGCAACTTCTGGCTATTATAAATAAGGCTGCTATGAACATGTACAAAGCTTAAGTCCAAGTGGATCAAGGACCTCCACATCAAACCAGATACACTCAAACTAATAGAAGAAAAACTAGGGCAGCATCTGGAACACATGGGCACTACAGAAAATTTCCTGAACAAAACACCAATGACTTATGCTCTAAGATCAAGAATCGACAAATGGGATCTCATAAAACTGCAAAGCTTCTGTAAGGCAAAGGACACTGTGGTTAGGACAAAACGGCACCCAACAGATTGGGAAAAGAGCTTTACCAATCCTACAACAGATAGAGGCCTTATATCCAAAATATACAAAGAACTCAAGAAGTTAGACCACAGGGAGACAAATAGCCCTATTAAAAATGGGGTTCAGAGCTAAACAAACAATTCACAGCTGAGGAATGCCGAATGGCTGAGAAACACCTAAAGAAATGTTCAACATCTTTAGTCATAAGGGAAATGCAAATCAAAACAACCCTGAGATTCCACCTCACACCACTGACAATGGCTAAGATCAAAAACTCAGGGGACACCAGATGCTGGTGAGGATGTGGAGAAAGAGGAACACTCCTCCATTGTTGGTGGGATTGCAGACTGGTACAACCATTCTGGAAATCAGTCTGGAGGTTCCTTCAGAAAATTGGACATTGAACTGCCTGAGGACCCAGCTATACCTCTCTTGGGCATATACCCAAAAGATGCCCCAACATATAAAAATATTTTTAATCTGGCTACTTTCCAGTGAGTGAGATTCACGTTCTTTCCTTTTCCATTCCTTGACAGGCATTCCACATTCATAATAATACCACAGAAATAGAGGGATTTGGATGATCTTTCAAATTATTTGATAGATTCAATTCTGCGATTTAATCTTCTTAATAATCATTGCATATGGTTTATACTGTAGTATAGAGTTGTGGGTATTTTCTATATATTCTATATGTCAGTCAAATATTTATTTACTTTAATTATAACTAGAAATCTCAAAAGAAATCTTAGGTAGTTCAAGATATAAAAATAGGAAATATCATATGACATATGACATTCCAAGGAAATAATAAAAAGTGTCCTAAAAATGTATACATCATCAGGTTTTGTGAAGCTTACGGTTTGTAAAACTTTATAGATGTCTCCTGAGAGACACAGCCCGAACATGTCAAATACAAAGGCAAATGCTACCAGCAAACCACTGAGAATGGGACCCCAGTTGGAGAAATTAGAGAAAGTATTGAAAGAGCCAAAGGGGCTTACAACCCCATAAGAACAACAGTGCCAACCATCTGGAGCTTATGGGAACTAAACCACTATCCAAAGACTATACATGGACTGACCCAGGGCTCCAACTGCATATGTAGCAGAGAACAGCCTTGTTGGGGCACCAATGGAAGTGGAAGACCTTGGTACTGCCAAGGCTGGACCCACAGTGTAGGGGATTGTTGTGGGGTTCTGCAATGGGGGTAGTATGGGAGGGGAACACCCATATAGAAGGGGAGGGTGAAGGGTTAGGGGGCTGATGGACAGGAAACTGCAAAATGGAATAACATTTGCAATGCAAATAAGAAATACCCAATTAAATAAAAATGGAAAAAGTAGATAATATTTATATTTCAGCTTTCAATCTGATTCTATATCTTTATAAATATAAAATTGTAAAAACATTCATTTTACAAATATAATTAAATATTGATCATCTATCATTGAAATTTAATGCACAGTGAAACTTCATGTAATATATTTAGAGATAACATATAGGTATTTAAGTACATATTTATATATATATACATATATATATATTAAATTTTTCAAATATTTTCTTAAAGACTTTAAAACATTTAGGAGACTGATATCAACCAAGACATTAGAATTAGACATATAAAAAGTAAAATAGTAATTATTATTACCTAAAAGACAAAAGCTTTCTTAAATTAAACATTTGTGTATTGGCAAGAAATCAGAATACACTCGATATAGCAGGGGTGAGAGTAGTATGTTACCTGATTAATCTTCTTATAGTTTTATCCAAATGGATAGTGTTTTCTCAGAATGGTCACCGCAAGAGCAAAATTCCACTTTTCTTAAGCACATTACTGCCCTGCCTAATTACCCCATTTAAATTAAATTTATTCTTGGGATATGGTGAAATATCTTTTGGGTATATAACCAGGAGCAGTTTAGCTGTGTCTTCAGGTAGAACTATTTCCAATATTCTGAGAAACCACCAGATTGATTTCCAGAGAGTTTGCACTCCTACCAGCAATGGAGAAGTGTTCCCCTTTCTCCACATTCTCCCTAACATGTGCTATCCCTTGAGGTTTTGATCTTAGCCATTCTGATTGATGTAAAGTGAAAGCTCTGGGTCATTTTGATTAACATTTATCTGATGAATAAGGATGTCAAACTTTTATTTAAGTGCTTCTCAGCCATTTGATATTCTTCTGTTGAGATTTCTAGGTTTAGCTCTCTACCCCATTTTTAAATTGTGTTTCTTGGGCTTTTAGATTTCAAATTCTTGAATTCCAAGTTCTTCATATATTTTGGATGTTAGTGCTCTGTCTGTTGAAGGGTTAGTGAAAATCTTTTCCCAATCTCTAGAATACCATTTTGTCTTATTGACATTATCCTTTGCCTTACAGAAGCTTTTAAGTTTCCAGAGGTTCCATTAATTAATTCTTGACCTTAGTGCCTGAGGTGCTGGTGTTCTGTTGAGGATAAGTTTCCTCCTGCCAATGCATTCCAGGCTCTTTTCCACTTTCTCTTTTATTAGATTCAGTGTGTCTTGTTTTATGCTATGGTCTTCGATCCATTTGGACTTGAGTTTTGTGTGAGGTGATAAATATGAATCTAATTGTGTTCTTCATGCAGAAATACAGTTACTTCAGTACCATTTGTTGAAGATACTTTCCCTGAGCCTTTTGTATAGTTAGGCTTCTTTGTCAAAATCAAGTGTCTATAGGTGTGTGCATTTATTTATGGATCTTTGATTTGTCTCCGCTATGTTCATAGCAGCTTTTTTCATAATAGCCAGAAATTGGAAGGAATCCAGATGTTCCTCAACTGAAAATCAGATTCAGAAAATGTGGTACATTTATACAATGTAATACTATACAGCTTTTAAAAACAAGGAAATCATGAATTTTATAGGCATATGGATGGAACTAAAAAATAATAACCTAAGTGAAGTAACCTAGACCAAAGGATGTACACAGTAATATCCACTAATAAGTAGACATAAGTCAAAAAGTTTAAAATACCTATGATATACCTATGAGAAGTTAAACAAGGAAGGCCCAAATGAGGATGCTGGAATCACACTTAGAAGGGGGAACAAAACAGTCTTGTGAGGCAGAGGAAGGGGGAAACCTAGGTAGAAGAGGAGAGGGTGGGGTGAATAGGAGAGCAGGTTCAGGTATGTAGGGAGACAGAAGAGAATCCCAGAGGGCCAAGAAAATGAATAGAAGTATGCAGCTGCAAAGGTTGGGGGTTGGAGGGATTCTCTAGGAAGTTCCAGAGACCTGTCATGAGGGAGGTTCTTAGGAGTCAATGCAGGTGACCTTAGCTGAAATCCCCAACAATGGGAACATAGAATCTGAAGAGACCACTTCCAGTACCCAGACAGGATCCCCTGTGGAGGGAAGGTACACCAAACCACCAACATAACTTTTTACCCAAAATTGGTTCTGTTGAAAAGAAATGCAGGGATTCTGCCTTGACCAGAACTTGAAAGAATGTCCGACCAAAGACCAGCCCATTTTGAGACCTATCCCATGGGTAGGCACCAATCTCTCACACTATTAATGATCCTATGTTGTCATTGCAGAGAGGAGCCTAGTATAATAGCCCTCTGAGAGGCTGTAACCAGCAATTGACTGAAAAAGATCCAGAAACCCACAGATAAACATTGGATAAAGGTCAGGAACCATTCTGGAAGAGTTAGGGAAAGGACTGAAAGTTCTCAAGGAGATGATAATCTCATAGGAAGAACAAAAGTATCAACTAATCTGGACCACTGGGAGATCCAGAAACTGAACCACCAAACAAAGAACATACATGGGCTTATCCAAGAACCCCAGCATATATGTAGCAGAGGGCTGCCATGTCTGCCCTCAGTAGGAGAGGATGAGTCTAATTCTGTAGAGGCTTGATGTCTCAGGGTAGGGAATAATGGGAGTGGGAGTGGGTTCCTTCTCAGGTGAAGAAGGGGGAGAGGAAGGAATTCTATGAGGGGGGCAGCATTTGGAATGTAAAATAAATACATAAATAATTTTTAAAAATGAATCCTTTTCAAACCATTTCAGATTATGTCTACTAGTTCTTAGAATAATAAGAACATTCTTATGACCCAAGAATCAACCTTTGTCATGGTTTATGACATTTCCCCATGTTAGGCTTGGATGTTCTACTGTCAGTGCTTAATGGCAATAATCAGGCCTTAGGATTTTGTGTTTTACCCAAATAACTGATCATTAAAAATAAGTGGTCCAAATTGAACATCTTTTTCACAATAACCCCAAGTTGTCACTCAGCTTCTGGCTTACAGAGTTTTAGGTTTTTCAGTATACAGTTTCACTCATTGACATCATTTCTGAAATGCTCATGTTTACATATTCTACCGTTTTTATTTCTGCCGCTCCATGGTGATTTGACTCCCCGCTTCCCTTTGTATGATATTCAAGAACCCTCTTTTCCAATCTTTCCCTGTAAAAATTGCATTCAAAAGCTATGCCTCATTTTTTTTTCCTCACAAGGATCTCCAAATAGGCAATCTATTGTTTGAATAGTTCATCTCAGTGTGAACAACAAGAAAAGTGCTTTTAGAATCCGTCTACCTAGAGCAAGCACAAGGCTTACTGGGGGTTGTCTGGGTGATTATTTTCAAAACAGTAGCTTTTAATTGAAGCTTTGGAATAACACATTCTCATCTAAGTTCTATCTGAGAGTTAGTCAAGTGTACCAAACTCAACAAAAAGCCTATGGGGAGAAAATTGCTAGGATATTTGAAAAGTTAGAATGTTCCTCACCATGTTCAAGATAACAGGCTATTATGCTAACATCTAAGGAGCAATTAAACCTGAAATTTAGTGTTTTCTAACATAGTAATTATAACTTACATTTATAATCAGAACTAATGTTTGTAATTACTTTAAAGAGGTCAGACCTTGCTGTAACAGTACATATGAACCATTTTATCAAATATACACTTGCAAATTGATAAGACAGGGTTTAGGTTCAGAATATACAAATATGGAAACTGTACTCTTAGCCAGTCCTCATGGAAATCACTACAGTCAGGAAATATTAGCTCACCGTGTTTCTCAGGAACAAATCTGGGTCGTCCAAACTTTATTATTTTTAGGTGGGACTTATGAGATGACTTAGTCAAGAATTAAAACTTGGAACTGGCATGGAAGAATATTTCTCTAGCACTCAGCATTCTTTAGTTACCTGCGGATCTTTGTGTATGATTAACACCTCATGCTCTTTCCTACATCCCCTTTGGCATATCTCCCAATCTAGCAGTGTTGTTTTGTTCAGCTCATGTTTAGTTAGACATGTTAGTAAGACTTTAAGACATATCTTCTTATACAATTTTAATATATACATATATTATTCAAAGATAATCATCCCCAAATGATACACTTCTGTTTCCATATTTGATACAGAAGTTACTTGGGGTAATACAAGTAACTTCTTTGATACCAGGATAACTGCAGATCAAGCCATAGGTATTTGCCAAGGACAGGAGTAATGGAATATCGCCTTGTCAAATAAAGCAACGTAGCTTACGTCTTGAGTTCAGGCTAGTCTCCTCTAACCCATATGAGACATATATTTCTCCATCATATCATCTTTAGCTAACGTGGGTACACTGTACATCCTATAATATGTTACTACATAATTTACAATATGTCTGCAGAATAAAAGGATTAGACATCAAAAAGACAATGGATCCCTGAAAAGATTCAAACTTTAAGGATGCTGAAAAAAAAAAAAGGAAAAGAAAATGTTGAAACATACTTGCCCCACGATCCTGCTTGATACAACTTCCATGACAGCCTTTCAGACTGTTCGAGTCAAGTCTCCATTCGTCATTTAAGCACAAACCCTCTCAGCATACAGAAAATGGACAGCAAATATTACAGCTAGCATTTTGTTTTGTTTTGTTTTGTTTTGTTTTTAGACCCAATTGATAAGATAGAATTGCCCACTTAAATGTACAAAGCCCGGTACCATCTATCCCTTAGGAAAATTGATAACAACCTGTAAATACACAGAGCAGAATCTTAACATCACCTGCCATGGCTTCTCCACCCTCTCTCTCTCCTCTGTCCTGTCTCCTCCTCTCTGTCCTAGTCTCCTCCTCCTCCTTCAAACTTCTCTCCTGCCCATCCTTCCTTCTCCTCCAATGACAGGCCTCCTTCTATCGTGTACCCGCCCTTCACCTGTACTTTACAAATTCAATGGGGGAAAGGTTCTGGTGAAGTCACCTGATTCTAGGCAGCTGTCCTTGGGGCAGTGGAATTAGCATCAAAATACAGATTACAGCTAGCTTTTTTAAGACTGGGAAATACCTCAAATATTTTGGGCCACCAAAAGCAAAACAACATGGAAACTAGCTTGAAGCAATTTTAAGATAAAGACACCTCATTTTCTAAAGGAAAGGTAGATGGATGGTTTATGTCACTACAACCAAAGAGTATTAATAATCCACACATCCTCCAGGGGAATAAATCTATGTATATTGATACAAATTAAGATTATATTTAGCTATATTGATATAGAGCTTTGTATATGAATACAGAATAAAGACTACATATTCAGGAAAATTCTATTCTTTTTTAAAATTTTTATTATATACTTTTTAATTACATTTCAAAGGTTATTCCTCTTCCTGGTTTCCTGTCCATAAGCCCCTTCCCCATCTCCTCTATGGATATTTCCCCTATATATCCCCCTTATTGCCCTCCCCCATATTACCCTGCACTGGGGTCCAAACTTGGCAAGACCGAGGGCTTTCCAATCCACTGGTGCCCCAAAAAGGCTATTCTCTGCTATTTATGTAGTTGGAGTCCTGGGTGAGGGCATGTGTACTCTTTCGGTAGTGGTTTAGTCCCTGGAAGCTCTGGTTGGTTGGCATTGTTGGTTTTATGGGGTTTCCAGCTCCTGCAACTTTTTCAATACTTCCTCTAATTCCCCCCAAGGGGATCCTATTCTCAGTTCAGTAGTTTGCTGCTAGCATTGACCTCTGTATTGGACATGCTCTGGATGTGTCTCTCAGGAGAGATCTATATCCGGTCCCTTTCAGCATGCATTTTTTGGCTTCATCAATCTTATCTAGTTTTGGTGGCTGTGTGTACATATATATATATATATATATATATATATATATATATATATATATATACACAATGTCCAATTTTCTGAGGAACCTCCAGACTGATTTCCAGCGTGGTTGTACCAGTTTGCGATCCCACCAACAATGGAGGAGTGTTCCTCTTTCTCCACATCCTCACCAGCATCTTCTGTCACCTGAGTTTTTTATCTTAGCCATTCTGACTGGTATGCGGAGAAATCTCACAGTTGTTTCGATTTCCATTTCCCTGATAATAAAGGATGTTGAACATTTCCTTAGGTGCTTTTTGGCCACTCGATAATCCTCAGCTGAGAATATTTTGTTTAGTGCTGTACCCCATTTTTAATAAGGTGATTTGGTTCTCTGGAGTCTAACTTCTTGAGTTCTTTGTATATTTTAGATATTAGCCCTCTATCAGATGGAGGATTGGTAAGATCTTTTCCTAATCTGTTGGTTGCCGTTTTGTCCTAATGACAGTGTCTTTTGCCCTACAAAAGCTTTGCAGTTTTACGAGGTCCCATTTGTCGATTCTTGATCTTAGAGCATAAGCCATTGGTGTTTTGTTCAGGAAATTTTCCCCAGTGCCCATGTGTTCAAGATTCTTCCACACTTTTTCTTTTATTAGTTTGAGTGTATCTGGTTTGATGTGGAGGTCCTTGATCCACTTGGACTTAAGCTATGCACATGGTGATAAGCATGGATCAATTTGCATTCTTCTACATGCTGACCTACAGCTGAACCAGCACCATTTGTTGAAAATGCTATCTTTCTTCCATTGGATGGTTTTAACTGCTTTGCAAAGCTCAAGTGGCTACATGTGTGTTTATTCTGGGTCTTCAATTCTGTTCCACTGATCTACCTGCCTGTCTCTGTACCAATACCATACAGTTTTTATGACTATTGCTCTGTAATACTGCTTGAAGTCAGGGATAGTGGTTCCCCCAGAAGTTCTTTTACTGCTGAGTATAGTTTTCACTATCCTGGGTTTTTTGTTATTCCAAATGAATTTGCTAATTGCTCTTTCTATCTCTATAAAGAATTGAGTAGGAATTTTGATGGCGATAGCATTGAATCTGTAGATTGGTTTTGGCAAAAAGGCCGTCTTTACTATATTAATCGTACCAATCCATGAGCATGGAAGATCTTTCCATCTTCTGAGATCTTCCTTAATTTCTTTCTTCAGAGATTTGAAGTTCTTGTTGTACAGATCTTTCACTTGCTTGGTTAAAGTCACAGCAAGGATATTTTATGTTATTTGGGACTATTGTGAAGTGTATCATTTCCTGTTTATCCTTTGAGTAGAAGAAGGCTACTGATTTGTTTGAGTTAACTTTATACCCACCCACTTTGCTGAGGTTGTTTATCAGGTTAAGTAGTTCTCTGGTGGAACTTTTGGGATCGCTTATGTACACTATCATATCATCTGCAAATAGTGATATTTTGATTTCTTCCCTTCCAATTTGTATCCCTTTGACCTCCGTTCACTGTCTAATTGCTCTGGCTACTAGACAGAATAGTATAGAATTAGAATTCAGTATAGTACTTCAAGTACTATATTGAATAAGTAGGGAGAGGGTGGGCAACCTTGTCTAATCCCTGATTTTAGTGGGATTGCTTCAAGTTTCTCTCCATTTAGTTTGCTACTTATTTGCTGTATGTTGCTTTTACTATGTTTTGATATGGGCCTTGATTTCCTGATCTTTCCAGCACTTTTATCATGAAGGGGTGCTGAATTTTGTCAAATGCTTTTTCAGCATCTACTGAAATGACCATGTGGTTCTTATCATTGAGTTTGTTTATATAGTGGATTACATTGATGGATTTTCATATACTAAACAATCCCTGCACCCTGGGATGAAGTCTACTTGATCATGATGTATGATCGTTTTGATGTGTTCTTGGATTCAGTTTGCAAGAATTATATTGAGTATTTTTGCGTCAATATTTATAAGGAAAATTGGTCTGAAGTTTTTGTATAAGAGTTATTGTGGCCTTATAGAAGCAATTTGGTAGTTCTTTGTTTCAATTTTGTGGAATACTTTGGACAGTATTGGTATGAGGTCTTCTATGAAGGTCTGATAGAATTCTGCACTGAACCCATCTGGACCTGGGCTTTTTTTGGTTGGGAGACTTTTAATAACTGCTTCTATTTCTTTAGGAGTTATGGGGTTGTGTAGATGAGTTATTTGTTCCTTCTTTAACTTTGGTACCTGGTATCTGTCTAGATAATTGTTCATTTCCTCCAAATTTTCCAGTTTTGTTGAATATAGGCTTTTGTAGTAGGATCTGATGATTTTTTTTTAATTTCTTCAGATTCTGTTGTTATGTCTCCCTTTTCTTTTCTGATTTTCTTAATTTGGATACCCTCTCTGTGACCTCTGGTTAATCTGGCTAAGGGTTTATCTATGTTGTTGATTTTCTCAAAGAACCACCTCCTGCTTTTATTGATTCCTTGTATAGTACTTTTTGTTTCTACTAGGTTGATTTCAGCTCGGAGTTTGATTATTTCTTGCCTTCTACTCCTCTTGGGTTTATTTTCTTTTTTTGTAGAGCTTTAAGGTGTGCTGTCATGCTGCTAACATATTCTCTCTCCTGTTTCTTTTTGCAGGCACTCAGAGCTATGTGTTTTCCTCTTACTACCACTTTCATTGTGGCCCGTAAGTTTGAGAATGTTGTATCTTCATTTTCATTAAATTTTAAGAAGTCTTTAATTTCTTTCTTTATTTCTTCCTTGACCAAGTTGTCATTGAGTAGAGCATCATTCAACTTCTATGTATATGTGGGCTTTCTGTCATTATTGTTGTTATTGAAGACCAGCCTTAGTGCGTGGTGGTCTGATGGGATGCATGGGATTATTTCTATCTTTCTATATCTGTTGAGCTCTGTTTTGTGACCGATTATATGGTCAATTTTGGAGACGTTTCCATGAGGTGCTGAGAAGAATGTATATCTTTTTGTTTTAGGATGTAATGTTCTGTAAATACCTGTTAAATCCAATTGGTTCATAACTTCTGTTAGTTTATCTACATCTGTTTAATTTCTGTTTCCATGCTCTGTCCAGTGATGAGAGTGGGGTGTTGAAATCTCCTACTATTATTGTGTGAGGTGTAATGTATGCTTTGAGATTTAGTAAGGTTTCTTTTATGAATGTAGGTGCCCTTATATTTAGAGCATAGATATTTAGGATTGAGAGTTCATCTTGGTGAATTTTTCCTTTGATGAATACGAAGTGTTCTTCCTTATCTTTTTTAATGACTCTTGGTTGACAGTCAATTTTATTTGACATTAGAATGGCAACTCCAGTTTGTTTCTTCGGGCTATTTGCTTGGAAAATTGTTTTCCAGCCATTTACTCTGAGGTAGTGTCTGTCTTTATCTCTGAGGAGTGTTCGCTGCATGCAGCAAAATGCTGGGTCCTCTTTACATTCCCAGTCTGTTAGTCTATGTTTTTTTTATTGGGGAATTGAGTCCGTTGATGTTGAGAGATATTAAGGAATAGTGATTGTTGCTTCCTGTAATTTTTCATTGTTAGAGGTAGAGTTATGTTTGTTTGTCTCTCTTTTGGTTTCATTGCAAGGAAATTATATTCATGCTTTCTGTATGGTGTAGTTTCTCTCCTTGTGTTGGAATTTTCCATCTATTATCCTTTGTAGGGCTGGATTTGTAGAAAGATATTGCACAAATTTGGTTTTGTCATGGAATATCTTTGTATCTCCATCTATGTTAATTGAAAGTTTTGCTGGATAGAGTTACTTGGGCTGGCATTTGTGTTCTCTTATGGTCTGTATGACATCTGTCCAGGATCTTTTGACTTTCATAGTCTTGGGTGAAAAGTCTGGTGTAATTTTTATAGGCCTGCCTTTGTATGTCACTTAACCTTTTTCCCTTACTACTTTTAATACTCTTTCTTTGTTTTGTGCATTTGCTGTTTTAACTGTTATGTGGTGGGAGGGATTTCTCTTCTGGTCCAATCTATTTGAAGTTCTGTAGGCTTCTTGTGTGTTTATGGGCATCTCTTTCTTCAGGTTAGGGAAGTTTTCTTCTATAATTTTGTTGGATATATTTACTGACCGCTTAAGTTGGGAGTCTTCACTTTCTTCTATACCTATTATCCTTAGGTTTGATCTTCCCATTGAGTCCTGGATTTCCTGTATGTTTTGGGCTAGGAGCTTTTTGCATTTTACATTATCTTTGACAGTTGTGTCGATGTTTTCTATGGTATTTTCTGCCCCTGAGATTCTCTCTTCTATCTCTTGTATTCTGCTGGTGATTCTTGTGTCTACAGCTCCTTGTCTCTTCCTTTGGTTTTCTATATCTAGGGTTATCTCCCTTTGTGCTTTCTTTCTTATTTCTATCTCCATTTTCAATTCCTTCACCTGTTTGGTTGTGTTTTTCTGTAATTCTTTCAGTGATTTTTGTGTTTTCTTTCTAAAGACTTCTGCTTGTTTATTTGTGCTTTCCTGAATTTCTCTAAGGGAGTTCTTTATGTCTTTCTTAAAGTCCTCCATCATTATCAAAATATATGATTTCAAATCTAAATCTTGCTTTTCTAGTGTGTTTGGATATCCAGTATTTTCTTTGGTGGGAGAACTGGGCTCTGATGATGCCAAGTAGTCTTAATTTCTGTTGATTAGGTTCCTGCGCTTGCCTCTAGCCACTGGGTTGTCTCTGATGTTTGCTTGTCTTGCTGTTTCTGGGAGTGACTTGGCCCTGCTGTAGGCCTCTGTGGCAGCACTCCTGTAGAACTGCTTTCCTGATTTCTTTCAGTCTTTCCTGAAAACAGGTGCTCTGCTCTCAGTTGTGGTGATGCTCCTGGAGACTGTCTTCCAGCTCTAGGCGTGGGCAGGAATCATAGGATCCTGCCCCTGATTGCCTGTGTCCTTTCATAGGGTCCTTGCATCCAGTGGGCACAGTTGGCACTATGTAATTCCCTCTTGGGTCTGGACCGTGGGCAGAGGGTGTTCTCCTCTGACTTCTCAGGAGTATCCACACTTCTCAGGTTCCAGCTCTCTCCTCCACGGAATTTGGTTGCAGGGAGCTGTTTGGCCAGTTCAGTTCGGCCCTGGGTGCTTACTAGAACCATCATTACTGGCGGCTGTCTGTTCCTATATCCCTGTGTCCAGAGGCACTATGCAGTTTCCCCTTGGACCAGGGATGTGGGCAGAAGTGTGCAGAGGTAGCAGTCTGTCCTGCAGCCTCAGGATGTCTGCACTCCTGGGATAACTGCAAAAATTCTTAAAATTGAATAAATAGTTAATTGCCAATCCTTACAAACTGTTAGGATAATTAATAAATGGAAATTAGCAGTCAGAAAATCAAATTCATGTAGTTTAGTTAATTGCAAAAATATATTTTCTAGATTGAAAGGATAACAAGTAGCAATAAACAATTTAGAGATAGATGGTCTTCCAAAACTTCAGGGATTAACAGAACATGGCACTTAAAGTTTTCTTTTTCTTTTTTTTTAATTAATCTAAGGTGTTTCGACAATGAAGCAGTTCAGCTCCTGGCAGCTCTTCCACTCTCCTTCATAGCCAGTGATAAGCATCAAAGAACCTCCATGTGCATCATGTCCGTCCTGCTACTGGGCACTACTTCTTGGGAAGGCAAATTCAAGGAGTTTGAGTGTGCTTAACCATTCCACTCCAGGGGTGGGAAAGCACATTCTGAGATATGCGAAAGATGGAGCTGGATTGGGGGTCCCCAGGTCTGCAATGAGGCTGAGGCCATGGGTTTCTCAGACTTTTGTACATCCAGGTGCCACTAAAAGTCATGGAAGAGGTGAGAAGTGAGATGAAAGTAGGTAGAGGTACTCTGGGACAGAAGGGGAGTTCTGGCTTGTCCCAGCCTGAGATTACCTTTAGCTTGGTGAGGGCAGGCAGTTGTGACTGGGAGCACAGAGAGGTCTTTTATGAGAGAACTAAGCTATGGCTCTGTGGTCAAATGCCTTCTCCATGGCTCCCCACAGCATATCTTGATGAAAGAGACAGTCCACAGTTCTAAACAGTGTATTGGAATATGAATGCATAATATACCATACCCACTTCTCAGGGTAGACATGAGATTAATTAAGTACCTTTGCAGGGAGGAATGTCTAGAAAGAGAAGCTTATTGGCTAAGCTTACAGACTGCTAGATAACTCATTCACACAGAGAACTCTTTTTTAGTCCTATGTAACCACAGGACCAGTTTCTTTTATGTGAGGAGTGTGACTCATATTCCAGGTCAGAAATCCCTCATGGAGCAAGGAGTCACCTAAGTCTCAGGTGTGTTCCCACTGGAATAAAATCGATAAATATAGGTATAATGTTACTGTGCACTCTGCAAAGAGTATCCTTGTATTTTCCAAATGGTGACTTCTGTGCCTTATATCTGGTTGCAAAATATCCTTTTCAAATTATTCCCTTATTGGTCAGTAAAGCTAGTGAATCAGACAATGACTGAACAGAAGAGAGAATGGTGCTAGACTTCCTCCTAGCCAGGGAGGAGAGATGCAGAGAGAAGAAGTGGAAACTCAGCCCTGGGGAAAAAGTCCGGGCAATACCATGAGAAAACACTTGAAGTTCAAAGAGCAAGATTGCTACTAAAATGCAAGTATCATGGGGATTTTTGACTGAAAGTTAGCCAGATTAGTTTAGAGAATTGAAATGGAATAATACTGCTCAGTTATTATACCTTTAAAGCTTGTTAAATAATTATAACAGTTCTTTAATAGATAGTAACAGTTTGTGACTATTTTGGTGTTTATGTTTGATAGTGTGTAGAATAACTTTCTACACCAAAGATGCTAAAAGGTAGGAGCAAAAGCACCACATAGATACCAGTTCAACTTTTTTATGTTCAGTTAATTGTGTAGGTAATGTTTTCATCAGTGAGTACTTGCTGTTAGTTTGTGGAGAGAAACCTATAATGATGGTAGAGCCTGGTTTATTTGGGTGCTCTACTGGTTCTTCTTTGACCAATAACTCAGTTACATGTAACCCAATACCTGTACTAGAAGCCTGGTTAGTGACAAGAGATGTTCAGTTGTGGTTCTATCCCCACATTATTTGTCAATTTTATTTAAACATCCTTCATATAAGTATATATAACAAGAAATGGAGTCCTCAATACCAGTATGGCTTAGGGCTAATTTACATTTATGGTTCTTTGAAATACACATTAAAAAATAAAGGCCAATTTGGACTTTTGCATATGTATGTATGACCTCAAAGAAAATCCTATTCTAGCTCATTAAAGGTATACAAATCTTTTATAGCACAGTTCTACCTTCCTTCCGAATCTCAATGTTTAAAAGCATTTAGATTCAAATTAATTACGACTGTATAAAAGTTAAAATATATCATATGCATCCAATAGGACCTTTTGCTTTTATTTCTTTCATCTTTTGAATGCATAGGAAAGGACTCATTCTTTTTGATGGCTATTTGAAACAAAGTAGCTCTTAATTAAGCAAACAAATTTAATAAGTTAAAAGATATGAGCGAACATATTGAGGGAACAGAATATGAATTGATGAGTAACTTAAAATGAAATAAATACTAGGAAAGATAATTGTAACTATGTGATTGTTGGTGTATAGTTAATCACAGAGAATATAATTTTCGTTTTAGAAAAAGGAATAAACAATATTAAGTCATTTGAAAACTAAGCTAAATTGTTAAGAAAATACATATGTTGACATAACTTACAATGAAATCCTGGTAGATGGATGATTTGAACATTAAAACAAGAGGCAGTGGAGAAAAAGGAGAAGTAAAAAATGACGCTATCACTTTTGGGAAATAATCACTGAGTAAACTGTCATTTGCTGTAAGGGCAAAGAGAACAGACAAAGAGGTGTTAAGAACGAAATGAAGTAAATGTTGTGATAAAACATTAAATGTCTACTGTATTTCCGAGGCAGCTCCACATATTGGAAGAATCACCCAAAAATAAAAGTACAGTCTTTAGCATTTGGTATAAAAAACCCAAAACCTCAGATAATTCATGAGAAAACATTATATAACTCAAGAAAAGAAATAATGTTAATCTTTGTTCAGAGTTAAAAGTTTATTAAGTTATCATTGCAAATTCAAAGGATTAACTTTTATTTCGGAATCATGTTCCTTTACAATGAGCTAAGAAACTAAAAGAAGAAGAAAAAGGAAAAAATAAAACCATAGGTCCCAAAGCACCTGTATTATTTAAGAGCAGACTCCATCCCTTAAAACACCTGAATTATTAATGTCATCATCAAAGTCGATGTCCAGAGACTATGTTCTGTTGCCACCTCTCTTCATTATTCAGCTCCACTCAAAGGAATGCTTCCAGCACAGGATGAACAACCGAGTTTCCCTTCCTCCCAGGCTCCATACCTTCCTTTCCTATGATCTCCAGGGTGCTTCGTAGAAGTCTGTTTGAGGTTGAAAGGTCTGTGTCTTTGCTACAGGGTATCTCCAGGTCAGTTAGAGGTAGTTGAAATCTCATCTCTTCCCTTCCTGGGGCTTCTATATTCCAACATTTTCACATGCGGGAATTATTAAGATGTTACCTGGTCCCCAGCTCCGAAAAAAAAAAAAAAAAAGATGTTACCTGGCATGTACCAGTACCAAAAAAAAAAAATTACCTAAAAGATAAGTCACAAAAACCTGTTTTCTTTGACCGAAGTATGGTGAAAAAATAAAAAATAACATCAACAAGCATAACTACTTCAGGAAAAATTAAAATCAGATGGAATATGTTTTTTAAAAATTAGTCCTACATAATTTTATTGCATAGATGTGTATTTTGATATATTTGGCAAAACTGGAAAAGCAGCTTGCATCATTGTAACAAGCTTGCCAAACTCTGAGTTTAATACCCCATGTTTCAATTCTAACTGTGTCTTCTGCCAGTTCTATGATTATGGTCACCTTAATGTATTCTCCATACTGATTTCCACATACATGAAACCATTACCACATCAATAAAACTCTTGTTGTTTAGATATGTTATTAAGTACTGACAAACCATTCTAAATAACTTCAACAGAATCACTGATTTTAGAACATGAAACGACAATAGACACTGGATACTAACTAAACCTGGGTGTAAGTTATGGTTTAGTTAACTAAATTAGCAGATGTGCTTCGTGACTGGCATGTGGAAGTCAATGAACAGCTTTCAAGTGTTGGTTCTTGCCATCTCCTTGATGTAAGCTGCTTCTTGTGTTATATTTCTTTGTGTACACCCAGCTCATTAATTTTTAAGGGAATCCTTTGTCTGCATGTTTATTATTACAATAGGAGTGCAAAAATTCCAGACATACTTGGCATTTTTTGTAACTTATATACCAGTGATAAGGTCAGGCTTACCTAAATAATGCTGTCACCTGATGAGTCTTCTCCTTGGCCCTGATACAAGTCATTTTTCACCTCCTCTTCTTACACTTCAATGTAGAATTCACTCTAAGGATTAGAATTCTTTATACCAGTGCTCAATCTCCAAAATTTCTTTAGCTTTCTCAAACCATGCATTCATTGATTGAAGGCATACAATCCTAATTAAAATACCAATCTTATATATTCTTCTATCCAGGAAAGTGTGAACAATATTATAAGGGGTAAAATACAATCTCTATTTTGCTTTCAAGATTTAAAAGTGTAATTCTCTAATCTCTTTGCTTATTACAAAGTTTCAATGAATGATATCTGAGGATTCCTTGAATACTAACTAGAAGTCCATATGAAAATTGGAACTTGCTCATACCCCCGTCCCTTAGGAGGTACAGGCAGGAATATTGAACCCTTTTTAGGCTACCCTGTGCTGCGCAGAAAGACACCCCCATAAAAATTACCTAAAAATCCAAACACACAAATCTCCATCTCCTTTAGATGCTAGGTTGGCACATATTTTAAATATACAGATTATAGATAAGTAGATGATGAGTTGATAGAAGATAGATAGATAGATAGATAGATAGATAGATAGAAAATGATAGAAAGTTAGATACATATACATATATAGTAATATATATGTATATGTAAACACACAGCATGTGTGTATGAATATGTATGTTTTCTTATATATATCTTAAAATATGTATTGCTTGACTCATTTGGTTTACACATATAGATAGAAATTATTCTCCACAAAGTGGTTGTTTTGGGATTAATTAATCAAGTGAGTAATTTGAATGAAAATAATATATTTTAATACCATGGTCCTGAAAAAAAAAGAAATTACTTTAATATCTGTGAACATTTGAATGTGATTTTTTTAATAAACCTTTAATAAACCTTAACCTAGTCTGTTTTGAAGTACAATTCTAGGCTGGGCTTGTTTATTTAACTGTTATAACCTGGGGGTGGGGGTGATGAGCTAGCTTGTTTTATAAGTTTTACAAGACCAAAGTCTTGGTCCTCTGTCTTTCTTTGTTTGTTTGTTTGTTTGTTTTTGATGTTTGTGGTGGTGGTGGTAGGTATGGTTATTGATTTTGATTAAAATGTACACTTTTTAAAGGTCATTAGATTTGACCATTTACTTAGCTAATTACCTTTAAATATTAAAAAATAATACTACTGTTGTACGTTAGTCATAACTTAACCTTTTTTGTTGGTCTCCTCATATAATATACCCTAGAACCAGTTTATATTCCATTTAATTTTCCTATTTTCATGAAAAGAAACTGTAACCCCAAAATGAAAACTAACCTTCAAGACAGAAGTTAACAACCAGTACTACCAGAAATGAGGACCAGATTTTGAACTCAAAATTTATTCTCAAGTTTAAGTTAGGGCAGATCTTTCTCTTGACAAAAATAAGAACTGATTTTAGTAAAATATCTAGTATTGTTTCATTAGCTATGTGAAAACGTTTTAATGTTTAGAGTTCATAGCTTTCACATTGTAAAAATAACTGTCCTAGTCATTTTTTTTTGCAGGTTTTGAACATAGTCTTACTTTCTGATTATTCATCTGGCATCTTCTGGCACTAACCATTAATGTCAGCTACCTGATTATTATAAGTCTTATTCTCTCAAATAGAAGCCAATGATAAAAGGCTTAAATTCAGCCACTGCAAAGCTTCATTTGTCTTTCATCAGTAATCTGATCATATTCCTACATCCTTGCTCTAAATACCACCTTCTCTACAAGATGGTTCTGTGATTAAAAAACAAAACAAAACAAAACAAACAAAAAAAGACACACCTCCTTTAGATTTCAGAGGTAGATTTTTTTCCATGTTTGACAATTTTACACCTGTAATAAACATTGCTATCCTTTTGTCCTAAAAACTTTTACTTCCCTCCCACAGAGGTAAAGTAAATATTATATATATATATATATATAATATATATAATATTATATATATATATATTTTTTCACCAACTTAGGGATAAATACTCAAAAGCCATTTATTCTCTGTACTTTGAGCATATATTGATCTCTGTATCTTGCCTTGCTCCCAAAAGAAGATTCTCTTGCCAAGACTAAAGCAGAACTATTATAAGGATATAAACATAAATACTTACAAAAAAATTTGTTGGAAGCATTTTCATGTAGCCCACCTATGCCATGGTATTTTGACCCTGGTAGCAGTATAATGCATGTATTTTATCCCAAGAAGCAGTTTTTAAACCCAATCAAAGAGTGCTTAATTACCCCCCAAACAATCAAGACTTTATTGTAGCTTTGGTTCCATTTGCTTGAGCTCACAGTATGATAACTTTTCTCCATCAGTAATAGGCACTAGCTGGTAGCAAGGAGTCATTTTGTTAAAGTTATCCATTGAATATGGTACTCTGCCCAGAGTGTGATGTATCCAGAAATAAGATCTTAGTTTTAATTATATATTTTCATATACTTATAAAGAAGTAGATTTCTATATGACTTTTCCTTAATCCTAATACTCATTTTGGTTTTCTCTAACACACACAAACCCTCCTTTCTCCCTTGTTTCCTCACCAATCTCCCATTAAACATCTCCATTCCTAGTATTATTTTGTATCTTCCTTCATACTACATATTTCTTACTCTTTACCTCAAAACAACTCTACCATCATGGATCTTGCCTTGATCATTGGCTTCTACAGACAACCACTACAAAACAACTCCTCCTCTACACTTTTCTCCCTGCAAACTAGAGCATAAATAGATTACATGCCTTGAGAAAATGTACTTCATGAGAAGTACAGATGAAACCGATTGAAGAAATACTAATTGCATCATCTTTAGTAACAATTAAGCATCTTAATTTTCATTTTTGTTTTATTTTTGGTTTTCAATTACCAGAATCCCCCAAATATAAACCAATAAATATTTCAAGTTGGAGTACTTGGATAAAATACTTATTTTATCACTTACCTTAGGTTCCCTCTGCTCAGGAATACATTTTGTGTACATAAAATTATCCATTAGAATTCTCTAACAATTTTATATATTCTCACGTCTAATGATTTCTCTAAGCATATAAAAATGTCCTTGTTAATTATTTAACAGATATGAAGTCCAGAAAAGTACAATGGAGTAAACATAGGCTTGCAGAAACCAAAAGACAAAGAAGTTCTATCCTTTAATTGATTAACAATAAAACTTTTAATATAATCATGAAAAGGGTCTGATATACTAGCCAATAATTTGGAAGTATGTTAAAAGTGCAGGAAGGGTGCCGACAATGTTGCAAAGAAGCTTCCTATAAAAGTGATTATTTGATATGGAATGTGAAAGACAAAAGGAATTTTCCTGGTGAACTAAAATCAACTGCTAGATTTATTATCTTTCCTTTACTTTATGGATACATTTATACGATTTACTCTACAGTTGAGTATTAACTAGTTCTTTTTTAATACTCTCTTCAATGCATCCTAATAAGGATATTTTAATTTATTACACTGGAATTTATTCCATTTATTTTCGTTTTTCATATGCCCAAAACACTCTTAGGACTGTAGAAATCCCACATCTACTCAATTTTTGCGAATTGATGAATTGAACAGATGGCAAATATCACTCATTATACTGAGAGGTGACAAATTCTAGATTCTGAAAAAAATATATATATTCTTAAATCCATGATAACATTTTCCCTTCAGCTCTATGAATGTTACTTTCTTTTCTGTTAATTCCAAATCTCTATACAAATGAAATAGTTATTACATCCAAAACATGATATTTTTATGAAGATCATGGAAGACTATTTTTAGGATTAACTGTATTTTCCTGTTTTGCTTAATTTTAAGACTACCATGAATCTAATTTTCATCTTCTTTTTTTAAAATTACCATTGCTGTTTTGAATTTATTTGGTGGATGTTTGATTGTTTGTTTGGTTGGTTTTTGTTTTTGTTTTGTTTTTAATGTAGAAAAGATTTTTTTTATTTATTTTCAGTCTATATATTAACCCCTCTCAGTTCACCTTCCCACAGTTCCTTATCCCATTCCTCCTCCCCACACTTTCCAAGAGGATGCTCCCCCACCATCATGGCCTCCCCTCCCCAGGGGCATCAAGTACCTTGAGCATTATGTACATATTTCCCAGTAAGGCCAGACTAGGCAGTCATATATAAGTCATATATAAGGAGGCTTTTGAGACAGAATTGCATTGTATAGACCTGGCTATCTTGAAAAGAATTGCTGATTCCCAAGTGTTTGGATTAAAAAGATGCATCAACACATCAGGACCATGAATCAAGTTTTAAGCAGTGCTCTAATTTTTCTATTTTATAGTTTTAATTTTTATAGTGTATGAGTGTTTTGCCTGTGCCATATATGGACATCACATGTTTGCATGATAACAGCACCAGTCAGAAGAGGCCTTCAGATCTGCTGAAGTTTGAGTTGTGGGTGGTTGTGATCTATTATGTGTGCTGGGAACTGAACCAAGGTCTTCTGCAAAGCTAACAAGTGCTCTTAAGCACTGAGCTCTATTAGCCTTGTTTTTATGAAGATGAAATTTGAATTTTCTACTCATTCCTTTCATTTTCAACAATGGTGTTCAGGAAATCTCTGGCCCATCATCAACAAATATATGATTTTAAGACACTGTTTCCAAGAAGATTTTTTTTACAATGGCCACCACCTTTCCTATATTAAATATATTCAATTCAAATGTTTAATATGGTATTGTATGAATAACTATAGAATATCATGGATCAAATAGTATAAATACTGATGCCAAATCACTATGAACATAACTAATTGCTTACTTATTTGTTAGTACCTCATTGGCCTTTGAAACATAAGTCAGTACCACTAGTCTTGCATGTATCCAAAGCAACTAGTGAAAAAGGGCAGAAGAAAGCCTTCTAGTCAACGAGGAACTCAATCAGTGATTCTGCTATTGATTTCATCACCATCCTGTCATGTGGTTTTACATTAAGTGAAATTATCATCATTAATCTGCTGATATCTATTTGACATAGATGCTAAATCAATTCAAAATTCATTGTATAATTAGACTGACCTTTGAGTCTTATGTTAGTCTGAGTGTTTGAGAAGTCTGTGGGAAATACATTTTTAAAAATCAATATGTTGTGGAGTCTGGTTTAACTCTCTTATTTACTAAGGGGAAAGTGCTATTTTATAACCATGGTATTAGAAACATTTCATTAAGCAGTACTTGCATTAATTTAGTGGATAATGGCATCTTGAATCAAGAGATCTGGACAAGCTGAGACCTCAGAGGTCTTTTGATGCCTTCAGTTAACAAAGGCATCCCCATTTCCTGACTCTAAAAATTCACTATAGGAAAATACTCTACCATAAAAGTAAATATATCTTCCCATTGGCTTCCAAATTAGGAGACTGAGACCTAATATTATCAGTTTGAAAGAACTGTCAAAGTTCCTGTTCTTGCTGTCCATTGTTAAGTGGACCCTTCTTTTGGTGTACCACCTCAAGCTAAGTTTGTACTTACACAATTGCAGCACAACAAAGAACTTTTTAGTTCATCTTAATATGCTTTGAAACCTTGAACTATTTTATGTATTAAACAAGTTTAACTGAGTGTCTTAGTGTATCTGATTCACAAACAAATATTCAATAATCAGTTAATACTTAATATAAATTTCAAATTAAGCAATACAGTAATATGTGTTTCTTAGTCTGGGATTCAGTCTAAAAATCATGCAGGTTTAAGAAATCTAGGAAACTGGATGAATCCTCACTTTCCATATCCTTGAAAACTATGCAAAGACAAGATGTCCTTAGCCAATGGGTAACTAATTTGAACATGCAATCTCCTCTTTGTTATTCAGTAGTCTGATACATAATCTCTCTCAGAACTTTCTGAATATTTCCTATCAAGTGACCATGTATATAAAGCAAGTCATTTTCTTCCTTTAGACTCACAATGTATGTAAATATCATAGAAAATATATATACAAACTTCTCTGCTTAAACTATGTGTTTCCCTATATTTTCTTTCTTTCTCTATTGAAGACATGATACCCCAACATATTCTCATGATTTGCATTAGTTGCCTCCCTTCCACCTGGAACCAACTTTGTCTATAATTTGACTACCATAATTGGACACAAGTCATCCTTGAAGAAATCAGCACTAGCACAGGAATATAGATGAGATGATTCAGAAGATAGGGGGGAATAAGAGAATTTATATTCTCCTTTGGAGAAATTCTAAACATAAGAGAAATTTTCAGCAACTTACTTCAAATTAAGAAAGAGTGTCTATGAACATGAATGTTGGCATATGTCAGCTCTCCCAACCTTGTTGAAACAGACTAGAAGTAAAAACGAAAAACTTAATTTTTGAATAAATTTACTTCCTATATTATTTGTACACTTAGCTTCAAAGACCACTGAAGGTTTATATTTTATGGGCATATTTTCAAAAGGAAAGATTTGTTCTCAGTGTAAAAAAATCAGAAAATCAAAAGAATAACAGTATCTATATTCTAAGCAATAGCCACATAAAATCAGTAAAAGCAAAAGCAGTTTAATAAATCAGGACTAATTTAAAAAATAATAATAATAACAGCTGGTATTCCTTGTTTATTATGTATCATATATATTATTGGTGTATAGAATTTATCTTCTTGATTAAAATAATTTTAAGGCCCATAACTAATTTGGACATCAGAATATTGAGCTACAGAGACATTCTGTTGCTATAAAGAAACATTATTATGTTCCTCTCATAACTTTTCATTTAGTTATAGCAGTTCTAATGTGCATAACAGTGATTTTAGATGTTGTGCACTGACTGCTAAAGAGAATAGAGCACTTCTATCCTTTCTTAATTGAGAGGAGTGCAAGAGAATAAATTTAATCTCTTTCCAAGGAAATGCTGCATGTTAAGATCTAGTTCTTCAGCTCACATTTATATTTGCTAATATTTTTATTACAGCTTTTATAACTTGGCCTCGCTATATACTAATTGTCTTAATCACTTCACCTTCCAGAAACATGAACTGCTTGGCCATCGTTAAGCAATACGTCATGACAAACAGTGCCTTTCAGGATGACTGCAGGATATTATAATTTCATAATAAACTCCAGTGATGTTCTATCTTCATTATACACATTAATAGATTCTGTACACATTTAATTATCCACTACATTGATATTCCCATAACTTCTAAGTAGTTCTGCTTGAATAGTACAACCACGCAAACATAAATTCAGTAATAGAGCAGAGCATTCAAGTGATCAGTGCTGCCTGTAAGGATTAAAGCTACCCTTATGTGATACTTTACAGCTACCTAAGTGTAGATTGATTATTAGCTAAAAGACACTATGAAGACACACATGTTTACACACAATAAAAACATATATTCTTTTATACTTCATCAGTATAAAGATTATGTATGGGTCAAAAATCATATATAAGTAACAAATCTCTCTTGTGAATTTTAGAGTTAATTACATAGATGTAATACATATATTTAAAGGAAATATTAAAAAGAAGATATTTGTGTTTTGGTTACCTCAGAATGATATTTTCTAGTTCCATCTATTTGCTTATGAATTTCATGAAGTCATTGCTTTTAATAGCTGAGTAGTACTCTTGTGTAACCATTAATCTGTTGAGGGAATCTGGGTTCTTTCCAGCTTCTGGCTATTATAAATAAGGCTGCTATGGACAGAGTGGAGCACGTGTCTTTCTTGTATGTTGGAGCATCTTTTGGGTATATGCCCAGCAGTGGTATAGATGGGTCCTCAGGTAGTACAATATTCAATTTTCTAAGGAATCTCCAGACTGAATTCCATAGCGGTTGTAGAAGTTTGCAACCCCGTAAGAACAACAATACAAACCAACCAGTCCTCTCAGGGACTAAACCACCATCTAAAGAGTACACATGGACAGACCCATGGCTCCAACTTCATATGTAGCAGAGAATGGCCTTGTTTGACATCAATAGGAGGAGAAGCCCTTGATCCTGCCAAGGCTCCATGCCCCAGTGTAAGGCAATACCAGGGTGGGGAGGAGGGAGGGAGTGGGTGTGTGAGTGGGGGAGCACCCTCATAGAAGCAGGGAGAGGGAGGAAGGGATAGGGGTTTACGGACAAGAAACCAGGAAAGAGGATAACATTGGAAATGTAAATAAAAATATCCAATAAAAGATCAAAAACAAGATATTTGGCATAAAATTGTAAACTACAATAAATTTAAAAAATATTTACATTGGGTCATATTTTCATTGACACAAACTGTTCTTAGAAATGAAGTTTCTAGGGGTTTAGCTCAGTGGTAGAGCACTTGCCTAGCAAGCTCAAGGCCCTGGGTTCGGTCCTCAGCTCCGGAAAAAAAAAGAAAAGAAAAAAGAAATGAAGTTTCTCCAAAATTTTTCTAAAAAATTATCCTCAAGTCTCAATAAAGAAGTGTTAATCATTAAGCTTGATACCACTGACTTTTATTTATTATTTTCATTTTTGAATATTACGTACCTGAAGGAAACACTTTAACAATATTTACTCTTTCCTTCAGTGAGTTCAATTATATATTGTTGCCAATTTATTCATGGGTATTCTTCTACATGGGGTTTCATTCTTCAAGGAAATGTACTCTCCATTCCTTAACAGCCATAGACTGTCACTAGGGATGGAACTTAATCTCTCCTCATCCATAACAATGTGGCAACTGATGTATTGCTCAGGTCCTGTACAGGGCTATAATGTTGATAGCCCATGGGTGTCAAACATATCTATCAAGGTAGGACATTATTATTTTTTATTTTTATTATTTTTTTGTCTAGGGCATTATAAGAAAAATAAAAATGCTCTTTGTTTCTCTCTTCTATTCTAAATATCTATAAATAATATTTTCCTTGATAATACTTTTCAAGCAATCACCTGTTGCTATCTTCTAATCTTTATTAATGTTACTACATGCTTTGGAAAGGAGGATAGGCTGCTGTTCTATTTTGATATAAATTCAATCTTTTCACAGACAACTTTTCAGTAGCCTGCTAAATAGCAATCTTTATTTCCCAGTTTCCCCTCCCAGATTTCTTCACACCATTCCCTCCATGTTGCCTCTGAGAGGGTGCTCCCCTACCCAAACATCCCCCCTCCCACACACCTCCAAGTCACTTATTCACCCCCATCTCAGCCCCCTCCCCACATCAAGTTTCTACAGAATTAGGCAATCCTCTCCCACTGAGGCCAGAAAAAACAGCCTTCTGCTACATATATGCCTGGGGTTTGGACAAGCTCTTTGGTTGGTAGCTTAGTCTTTGGGAACTCCCCAGGTATCCTGGTTAGTTGACAATATTGGTATTCCTATGGGGTTGCCATTCCCTTCAGCTCCTTCAGTCCTTCCCCTAACTCTTACTGACCTCAGTCCAATTACTGGCTATAAGTATCTGCCTCTGTCTCAGTCAGCTGGTAGAGCCTCTCAGATGACAGCCATGCTAGACTCCAGTCTGCAAGCACATGACATTAGTAATAGAGTCAGGGTTTGGTGCTTGACCATAGGATGGATCCCAAGCTAGGTCAGTCACTAGATGGCCATTCCTTTAGTCTCTGCTCCATTTTTAATCTGCATTTCTTTTAGACAGGAACAACTCTGAGTCAAAACTTTTGAAGGTAAGTTAGTGACATCATCTCTCCACTGGGCTCCTTGTCTTTCAACTGGACATGGTCTGTTCAGGCTCCATATTCCCGCAGTTCTTCCCACAGAGGGCTAATATACAAAATATATAAAGAACTCAAGAAGTTAGACTCTATAAACACAAATAACCCAATTAACAAATGGGGTACAGACCTAAACAGACAATTCTCAGCAGAGGAATCTTGAATAGCCAACAAGCACTTAAATAAATGTCCAACATCCGTAGTCATCACGGAAATGCAAATCAAGAAGACCTTGAGATTTCACTGTATGCTATACGAATGGCTAAATTTAAAAACTCAAGGGACAGCACATGCTGGTGAGGATGGAGAAAAAGAGGAACACTCCTTCATTGCTGCTAGGATTGCAAACTGGTACAACCCCTTTGGAAATCAATCTGTTAGTTCCTCAGAGAATTGGAAATAGTTTTATCCTAGGAAGACCCAGCTATACTGCTCATGGGCATATACCCAAAAGATACTCCACCATATCACAAGGATACATGCACTATGTTCTTAATAGCCTTACTCATACTAGCCAGAAGCTGGAAACAACTCAGATGTTCCTCAGCCAAGGAATGGATACAGAAAATGTGGTTCCTTTACACAGTGGTATTCAGCTATTAAAAACAAGGACATCATGAATTTTGCAGGCTTTGTGTGAATAAAATACTTAATGTAAGCTATGACATTAATGTTGCAAATTTCTTCCACAGATAAATTCTTTTGGATATGAAATCTCTTTGGTACAATGCCTATCCAAAGAGTAACCTCTAAACTACATCTATTTTGAGGGTATTCTGATCTATGAAGTATGTGTAACATTCAGGCTATTGTGCATTTTTAAATAAAATTTATTTTCAAATTTTATGATACCCCTCGGGTAATATAAAACAAAGCTTTGTAATCACCAAGACAGACATCTTACCATATGGTTTTAGATAGTAATTTGCCTTTGCAGGAGTTTGCCTTTAAGTACACATTTGTCAAATATGTTGAAATGACACTGAATTTTCCTGGGTGTAGAAAAAGTATAAAGTTTATTCAACATGTTTAATATATTTTATCTTTTATTTTAAATAACCCTGAATCCCAATTAGCAGAATGCTCTAGAGGACACTTTAAGTGCAGGAATACCTCAGTTGTAAATGCATTACAACTTTATTTTCTTCCCAGAAAATAGACTCTAGATCCATTTCAATCCTTATAAATTATAAACGTCCACTCTCCCTGGCTGAGGTTTTAACTGCACTGAGGCAGAGTTCTTGGCTTGTCAGGTATTAATAATGGCTCTGCCTGTCTGCCCTTCAGCTGAGACATCAAACTGAGGTCTCATTGTATTGCCTCTGGTAGCTGCTGAGGGGAATTAAAAAAAATCTCTCCATGTTTTTCTTCAAAGGAATAGGACAACCTCAGAGTCTTGTCCTTCATTTTCAAAAGATGTGCATGGGAGGCTGAGGTAAGTTCATACTTCATAGCTGAAGATGCCAATTTGGCTTTTATAGGCAGTGGAGTCCCCAGGGTGATTTTAAAATTTGCCTTCAGAACATTAGTACATTATAAAACCTGGTGTAATCTCATTAAATTCTGCTTCCTGACTCTATCTGGAAAACAAGCATATCTATAATACAAAGAAAAATAATTTCTTACACACTTAAGTTTTAATTATCCACAAAAGTTGCCTGTTTCAAGAAGTTGTTAACTAGGTAAACTCAGCCATGGGATTGTAGCAGTTCCCATTAAAGAGAAAATGGGTGTATGTTTAACATTCCATGAGAACTTTGAAACTATAAAAGGCAGGTAGAAGGCTTTGAGGAAAGCAAGTATGGCTTCCTTTGTTTCAAATTCCAGCTTATTATTTATATACTACTCAAATCATGCCTATTATAATTTCTAAAGTTTTACATAAAAATAATTACAATTTAAATGCCAATACAATACTCATACCTTAAAAGATTAGATATATCATGTAATATTTTCACCTTTTTTTACTGTGGTTTCATGTATAAGTATATATATATATATATATATATATATATATATATATATATATATAAGCAGAATGGAAATGATTGTCAGATTGCCATGAGCTAGCTATAGGACAGGAAAAGTGCACTAAATGGAGAAGGTTTCAGCCAAAGGACATAAGATTTTAGGATTTTAGGAAGAATTAGTTAAAGAGAATGACTGTCTAGTACCATGTACATTAGAGCCATGTATTATATTCATGAAAATATTTACTAAAAGATCTTTATTATTATCATCCACTCTCCCTAGATAAAGAGTGTGCTGTTCTGAGCTAGAGTCCTTGACTTGCCAAGTATTTATAGTGGCTCTGCCTGATTGCTCTGCAGCTGAGACACCAGACTGATGTCTCATTCTATTGCCTCTGGTTGAGACATTATGTATGTTTTCATTACAAAAGATAGGGATGTATAATAATGAGTCTGATAAATGTCTTATTCTAGCATTGTAAAAACGTATGCATAGATCAATACAGGCTGTGGATCATAACGCTGTACTATACAAAATTTGTCAGTGTAAAAAGTGGAGTAACTTTCAAAATTAGAATAAAGGAGCAATTACCAGAATAGCTTAAAAACATGCTTACTTTGATTAAATGAAGAAAATAACCCTCTTCAAGAATATAAATTTATTTCAATTTCTTGAATTGACTACTATAAATAAAAAACTGGATGCTCTCACACAGTTTTATGAAATGAAACAGAAAAATTAAAGTGATTAACAACTCCATTTATTTCTGCATGTTAATAGTCAGTGGTAAATACCACTAAAGCAAATTCTGTTCATTCCCTTCTATTCTCCTAGGCATCAAACATCACACTTGCTGTCTGAAATGCATACTAAAGGGCTGTTAAATGTACTCAAACATGAATGAAAGAGACTTAGAGCTTATATTTTTAAAGAGTACTTCTTCAAATAAAACTCTAAAGACAGATTCATAAAATCAAAGGATGACAGATTTCTTCAAACACTTGTTACCCAGCAGGAGACACTACACTGTCTTTTTGCTATCTCTGGAGAAAGCTCTATAGCTACCTCAATGGTTGTAGACCACCTCCTTTGGGCATCGACAATAAAAATGAGTTCACTTTCACACATTTGAATAAAATAATATCCCACACTTTGGATTTCCTCCTAATAAAAATAAGAAATAAGAAATAGCATTTTCAAGTTTAAGAACAGCTCATTTCAGTGACTACTGAAGCGAAGAATGGGATTTTTTTGATCCAATTGATTAGATACAATTGTCCACCTAAACATACAAAGACCTGTACACAGCCATCCCTTAAGAACATTCATAACATTTTGGTCATCCGTCTTGAGTTTCATTTGTTCTAGGCATCTAGGGTAATTCAAGCATTTGGGCTAATAGCCACTTATCAATGAGTGAAAAATGTGAATGCTTCACTCCTTCTTTAAAAGGGGAACAAGAATACCCTTGGCAGGGAAGAGAGAGGCAAAGATTAAAACAGAGACTGAAGGAACACCCATTCAGAGCCTGCCCCACATGTGGCCCATACATATACAGCCACCCAATTAGACAAGATGGATGAAGCAAAGAAGTGCAGACTGACAGGAGCCGGATGTAGATCGCTCCTGAGAGACACAGCCAGAATACAGCAAATACAGAGGCGAATGCCAGCAGCAAACCACTGAACTGAGAATAGGACCCCCGTTGAAGGAATCAGAGAAAGAACTGGAAGAGCTTGAAGGGGCTCGAGACCCCATATGTACAACAATGCCAAGCAACCAGAGCTTCCAGGGACTAAGCCACTACCTAAAGACTATACATGGACTGACCCTGGACTCTGACCTTATAGGTAGCAATGAATAGCCTAGTAAGAGCACCAGTGGAAGGGGAAGCCCTGGGTCCTGCTAAGAGTGAACCCCCAGTGAACTAGACTGGTGGGGGGAGGGCGGCAATGGGGGGAGGGTTGGGAGGGGAACACCCATAAGGAAGGGGAGGGGGGAGGGGGATGTTTGCCCTGATACCGGGAAAGGGAATAACACTTGAAATGTATATAAGAAATACTCAAGTTAATAAAAAAAAATAAAAAAAAGAACATTCATAACAACCTGTAAAGGTACAGTGTGGAATCTTAAATGTCAGCTTCCGTGTTGTCTCCACTGCTTCTCTCCCTCTCTCTTTCCTGTTCTTCCCTCAAACTTTTCTCCTGCCCATCTTTCCTTCTCATCCAATGACAGGCCTTGTTCTATCCTGTACTGGCCCTCACCTGTATTTTGCAAATTGAATGGGGTGATGAAGGTTCTGGTGAAGTCACCTGAGTCCTGAGTACTCAGCTAGGCAGCTTGGGGCAGTGGAATTAGCATCAAAATACAGATAACTCCAGGGCAAACCACAACAGTGCTTGCCTCTTGCCACCTGGTTGTCTTTGGTATTTGCTGGTATTGTTGTCTCTGACAGTGGCTTGACACTCCTGCAAGCCTATGTGTCAGCACTCCTGGAGACTGGTGGCTCTAGGTACAAAGAGCTGTTAGACCAGGTCACCTCTGGGGCCAGGCAGAAACAGGAGGCTCCTGGGTCTTCATGTCCTCCATTGTTGGTGGGATTGCAGACTGGTAAAACCATTCTGGAAATCAGTCTGGAGGTTCCTCAGAAAATTGGTTGTCTTACATCTGCCACCTGGTATGTCAGAGCTCCTGGTGACTACCTTTCAGCTCCTGCCCTTGACTGCTCCTAGAGTCCTCCTCTCTCCCCCAAGAGATTTTGGTAGAGAGAGCTGTGAGAATGGACTAACTTTGAGTGCAGGCAGAAAAGGGAAACTCTATTTTCTGAAGGTGCATAAAAGTATACACATGATAACCTTTGTTGGAACGTAGTGCTATTCATACACTTCAATATTTCAGTTAATTCATACAGCTTAGACTATTAGGACATGAAAGAATTTTCAATTTCTAGTTCATATTTTCCTATTGATTTTCAGATAGAGTAACTGAGGCAAAGAGCGAGTCTATACCTTGTTCAAGCCTGATGATTATACAGTAAATTCACATTAAAACTCAGATTTCTGCTGGATTGATGGCCTTTCATGTTCTTTTCTTTCAGAACATGCTAGTCATTTGACAAAATGTTATTTCATTGGACAACCCCTTTAAATTATATGTGAACTGACTGAGTGGTAAATTATATATTCTAGTTACCAGGTTGATAGTTATTTTCCTGGGAGAATTGTTTTTTTAATTTTTTTATTAGATCTATTTCTTTACTTACAATTCAAACATTATTCCCCTTCCCGGTTTCCTGTCCATAAGCCCTCATTCCCTCCCCTCCTCCTCCCCCATACTGGTATTCCCCCTATACATCCCCCTTATTGTCCCCCTATATTCCCCTGCACTGGGGGTTCAACCTTGGCAGGACCAAGGGTTTCCCCTTTACCTGATGCCCCAACAAGGCTATTCTCTGCTACATATGCAGTAGGAGCCCTGGGTCAGTCCATGTATATCTTTCGGTAGTGGTTTAGTCCCTGGAAGCTCTGGGTGGTTGACATTGTTGTTCTTATGGGGTTGCAAGCTCCTTCAACCTTTTCAATCCTTCCTCTAATTCCCGCCAAGGGGGTCCTAGTCTCAGTTAGGTGGTTTGCTGCTATCATTGACCTCTGTATTGGACATGCTCTGGATGTGTCTCTCAGGAGAGATCTATGTCCAGTCCCTTTCAGCATGCATTTTCTAGCTTCATCAATCTTATCTAGTTTTGGGGGCTGTATATATATGGGCCCCATGTGTGTCAGGCTCTGAATGGCCATTCCTTGAGTCGCTGCTCTAAACTTTGCTTCCATATCCCCTCCTTCGGATATTTTTCCCCCTTTTAAGGAGTGAGAGCATCTGCATTTTGGTCATCCTTCTTCTTGAACTTCTTGTGGTCTGTGGATTATATCTTGGGTAATTTGAGCTTTTTGGCTAATATCCACTTATCAATGAGTGCATACCAAGTGTGATTTTCTGTGATTGAGTAACTTCATTCAGGATGATATTTTCCAGTTCATTCCATTTGCCTATGAATTTCATGAAGTCAATGTTTTTGATAGCTGAGTAGTACTCTATTGTATAGATGTACCACATTTTTTGAATTCATTCCTCTGTGTAAGGGCATCTGGGTTCTTTCCAGCTTCTAGCGATCATAAATAGGTTTGCTATGAACATAGTGGAACATGTGTCTTTGTTGTATGTTAGAGCATCTTTTGGGTAAATACCCATCAGAGGTATAGCTGGCTCTTCAGGTAGTGGAATGTTCAAATTTCTGAGGAACCTCCAGACTGATTTCCAGAATGGTTGTATCAGTTTGCAATCCTACCAACAATGGAGGAGTGTTCCTCTTTCTCCACATCCTCTCCAGCATCTGCTGTCACCTGAGTTTTTGATCTTAGCCATTCTGACTGGTGTGAGGTGGAATCTTAGGGTTGCTTTGATTTGCATTTCCCTGATGGCTAAGGATGTTGAACATTTCTTTAGGTGTTTTTTGGCCATTCGATAATCCTCACCTGTGATTGTTTTGGTATTTGTTTTTTATTACTCTCTCTAGTGTGACTTTTCAAAGAGGACAACCAGTTTAAATTCATGATTTCTGGCTACTGGGTTAAATTCTCTTGTGCTACCCTTGTGCAATAAGCTTTATGTGATTTATACAAACGGGTTTATTAGAATCATACAAAGTCAAGATAACCTGGATGGAAGCAAAGAGAGAAGACATAAGGTGCTGTTTCTAGAGTTTTCTAGAATGGTACTATTCTTGACTTGGAATTAGTGAAGTGGATTGAATTATTCCTGACTCTGACATTTAAAATAGATATTTAAATTATAATTTTATGGTGTCTGTCTTCTAGAATCAAACTAGGGATGCTAAGTTTAAAAAAATAAGTATTTCCAAATCTTTTAATGATTTTCTTCAGGAAATGGATCAGGAAAAGTTATGAGGGCCTTTTATGTGACACCGAACCTCAGCATTCACTGTTGCAGGGGCAAAATCAACAGACATGGTTCTTTTTAAAAATCTCAGTGTGGCAATTGAGGTGTGAGACTGAACTTAATTCTGCAGAAGAATGAAGCTAAAGAAGGTGAGGAGCTTTCTGTGCAAACACATTTTAAGGACATTTGCTATGGCAAAGTAATTTTACTGTAAATATTTCATGCTGAGTTAGGTTTTTCCAATATATGGTCTCCTATGTGGAAATAAATTAGGAATTTTTAAAAGATGTATGCATATTTTCAAGCTACTATCAGAAAAAAAATGTATTGATGGTACTGAAAGTATCTGAGCAATGAATGGCTTCTACAAAAAATGTTGAATTTAGATCGAGCATATAAAAAATCAAGAGAAAGCAATTGATCAATAACAAGGTGAAACCTAGCAGGTATGAAATATGTTTATTAACGGTAGCATAAAATTAGCCCCTCTGTAGCCATACGTATTAGTAAATTGATGATACTCTGTCTTCCCAGAGCTTGGGAAATATGGAAATGCTCCTTTACTCAGGTTATAAATAAATACAATAATACAAATATAACATAAATAATAAGAAAATCTTAAGTTTAATACAATTATGAATCATGAATACCTCAAGATTTTAATAAGATAATAAGGACAAATTCTTTTCAAATGTCCATTGTTTTAAGGGATGACACAATATTTTTTGTCTGCTTTTCCCATTTCATGTAAAATGCCATATGAATCATGAATGAAGTACAAATATTATACTACATTACAACACATGCATAAGTTATGTGATTCATTTTGAAAATCAAATGAAGCTTTTTTATTATTAATTTTATTGTTTTACAGTCCAGTTGTTACTGCCCTCCTGGTCTACCCTCCCACAATTCTTCATCCCATTCCTCCCACCAGCCAGGCCTTCCCACCCTCTGGGGCTTCAAGTCTCTCGAAGTTTAGGCACATCTCTTACTGAAGCCAGACTAAGCAATTCTAGGCTGTATTTTTGCCAGGGGCCTTGTGCCAGCTGGTGGCATAGTGTCTGAGAGATCTCAGAAGTCCAGGTTAGTAGAGACTGCTAGTCTTCCTATGGGTAGCTCTCAGCTTCTTCCAGCCTTTGCCTAATTCAATCACAGGGGTCCCCAGCCTCAGTCCATTTGTTGGGTGTAAGTATCTGCATCTCTCTCAGTAGGTGGCTTGTTGGGCCTCTTGGAGGACAGTCATGTTAGGTTCCTGTCTGTAAGCAACAAGAAGAGTTACATACCAATCTTCCTCAGGAACATTGGTGTAAAAAACTCAATAAAACACTGATAAGCCGAATCCAAGAACATATCAAAAATTTATTTCCTATGATCAAGTAGGGTTCATCCTAGAGATCCAAGGATGATTCAACATATGAAAATCTGTGAATGTAATTTACCATATAAACAAACAGTAAAACTATATGATCATCTCATTAGATACTGAAAATATTTGACAAAAATCTAACAACCATTCCTAATAAAAGTCTTGGGAAAATAAATGGTACAAGAGACATAACTAAATCCAATAAGGACAATATATGGCAAAACTATAGCCAATATCAAATTAAATGGAGAGAAATTCAAAGCAAGTCTACTAAAACCAAGAACATGACATTATCTCCACCTTCCCAACATCTATTCAATATAGTACTTGAAGTTTTACAAGAGCATTAAGACAACTGAAAGAGATAAAGAGAATATGAATTAGAAAGAAATAAGTCAAAGTATTTCTATTCATATATGATATAATAGTATACATTAGCAACCTCAAAAATTCTACCAGGGAACTCCTACAGTGGATAAATACCTTCAGCAAAGTAGGTACATATGAAATTAATTTAAAAAAACAGCACTCTCTTATATACATGAGATAAATGGGCTGAGACACAGAAAAGAAATCAGGGGAACAACACATTTTATAATATTCGCAAATAATATAAAATGTCTTGCAGCAACTTTAACATAACGGGTGAAAGAAACGTAGGACAAAAACTTCAAGTCTTTGAAAAAAGAAATTGAAGAAGATAGAAATGAAAATGTCTCCCATGCTCATGGATCAATAGAATTCACATAGTAAAAATGGCCATCTTATTGAAAGATATCTATAGATTTTGTGAAATCTCCTACCAAATTGTGACACAAGTGTTTATAGACCTTGAAAGATCAATATTCAAATTCATATGAAAAACAAAACCAGACAAGCAAGCAAACACTCCCATGAGACCTAAAACAATTCTGCGCAATAAAAGATCATCTTTAAGTATTACTCTCCATGATCTGAAGCTCTACTACTGAGTTATATGAATAATAACTACATGGTAGTTGCATAAAAACAAGCAGGTTAGACATGAGATTGTTTAAAAAGAAACACAGACATAGATACAAATACCTATGAACACCTGATTTTTGATAAAGAAGACAAAATTATACAATAAAAAGAAAGTATTTTCAATTACTGATGCTGTCTAACTGGCTATTATCATGTAGAAGTATGGTGAGATGCATACTGTAAACTGTCTTCCTGCTCCCAAGATGTTGGGTGATGATTTTTAGCAGTATAATTGGAATTGGATGTTTGTTGTCATTTAGCTAGTGATTACAAGTTGTTATGGTCTTGGAAATGTAAGAAACAAGGCAGATGGCATTCAGATATTTCAAAAGGCCAAAGAACGATGTTCTAATGTTATAAAGGAATTTTGGGTAACTGTCCAGACATTCAACTATCTCTGTTCTTAACAGCCTTATTTATAATAGCCGGAAGCTGGAAAGAACCCAGATGCCCTTCAACAGAGGAATGGATACAGAAAATGTGGTACATCTACACAATGGAGTACTACTCCGCTATAAAAACGGTGACTTCATGAAATTCATAGGCAAATGGATGGAACTGGAAAATATCATCCTGAGTGAGGTAACCCAATCACAGAAAAACACACATGGTATGCACTCGTTGATAAGTGGCTATTAGCTCAAATGCTCGAATTACCCTAGATACAAAGAACACATGAAACTCAAGGATGACCAAAATGCTGATGCTTCACTCCTTCTTTAAAAGGGGAAGAAGAATACACTTAGGAGGGGATAGGGAGCCAAGTTTAGAACAGAGACTGAAGGAATGCCCATTCAGAGCATGCCCCACATGTGGCCCATACATATACAGCCATCCAATTAGACAAGATGGATGAAGCAAAGAAGTGCAGGCTGACAGGAGCCGGATATCATTTCTATCATTTTAGAAACTATTTGCCTTCATTTTCTGCATACTCTTGCAATATATGTTCCTTATCAAGTCTCTGTAAATAGTTATAACCTCACACATAAGTTTAAGTTGTTTAGAATTTAAGAAAATGTTTTATTTCTATGCACATTATAAGAATGTGTAGAAATTTGAACTCACAAGGATAGGACAGATAGCTTAAGACTTTCTCCAAAGTTGCCAAATACATATGGAGTGGATGTTGTGAATGTGAATCTTATCTCAAATTTTTCATGTTTGCTATTATTGTATATTGATGTAAGAGAAAGAACCTTGTATTTGACTAAAAGGGGAACTAAAGAGAGAGCCTCTTCTATACTGTATAGGACAGAAGTTGGTATATCCTCTGGGGAGAAAGTATTCTAGGATAGAGCCAAGCACTGGAACATTTACCAAGTGACATGAAGGAGGTAACTCTCAACATGGCAGAATTCAGATTAGAATAAATAAGATATTATCTTATGAGCTAGTCTAAGAATAAGCTTAGCTATATGACCTAGGTATTTGTAAATGTATTTGAGTTTCAGAGTTGTTAATTCGGGGAACTAATTCATGAGTTGAAAAGCTCACAGGTTGCATAGAAGAATGTGAATAGATCCTTATCTATCACACTACAAAAATTTCATGTCAAATTGAACCAAAGACCTTAACATAAAGCCATATGTATCCAACTTTATAGCAGAGAAAGTGGTGGATAGCCTTGAAAACTTTGGCACAGGGAACAACTTTCTGAACAGAACATAAATTGTATAGGCACTAAATCAATAATCAGTAAGTGGTATCTTATGAATCTGAAAATCTTCTGTAAGGTAAAAGACGTCATTAATAAGACAAAAAAGCAACCTACAAAACTGGAGAAGATATTCAATAACTCCACATATAATAAAGGGTTAATTTCTAAAATATATAAAAAGTAAAGAAACTAAGCAACTACCAAAGGAATCATATTAAAAATGGAATACAGATCTAAAGATAATATTTTCCACAGGGGAATCTCAAATGGCAAAGAAGCCCTTAAAGAATGTTCAACATTCTTAAGTAGCAGAAATACTAAAATCAAACTGACATCTTAAACCTGTCAGAATGGCTATGGTCAAAAACACAAATGACAACTCATGTTGGCAAGGTTGTGGAGCAAGGGAAACACTCGTCCTTTGCTGGTGAGAGTGCAAGTTTGTATATCCATATGCAAATTTCTTAGAAAATTGGGATCAAATGACCTCAGAGCTCAGCTGTACAACTCCACAGCTTACACCCAAAGGATGCTACACACTACCACTTGGTCAACTATTTTCATAGAAACATTATTCATAATAGCCAAGAAATGGAAACAACCTTGATATCTATAATTTAAAAAATGGATAAAGAAAACATTGTTACATTTACACAATGGAGTACTACTCAGTTGTTAAAAATTAACATCATGCACAGAGAGCCCCTGGGCAGCACCCCACGAGCGAACCTGAGCCTCGGGACCACAGGTAAGACCAAATTTTCTGCTGCAAGAAAGCTGCCTGGTGAGCTTGGGACACAGGAAAGCAGAATTTCTCTAGGACCAGGCACGTTCTGTGTTTACCGGAAGTCCCACACCCGCGGATCCCGGCCCGCAGCAGCTCTCTGCTCCCAGACCCGGTGAGAGAGAGACCCAACCGCCTGGTCAGGTGGGCACTCCTGAGGCTGCAGAGCGGAAGAGACCACCAACTCTGCTCACCCCTGCCCACATCCCTGGCCCAAGAGGAAACTGTATAAGGCCTCTGGGCTCCCGTGGGGAAGGGCCCAGGAGCGGCAGGACCCCTGTGCCTGAGACACCGCCGGAACCTGAAAGAAACAGACCGGATAAACAGTTCTCTGCACCCAAATCCCGTGGGAGGGAGAGCTAAACCTTCAGAGAGGCAGACAAGCCTGGGAAACCAGAAGTGACTGCTCCCTGCACACACATCTCGGACGCCAGAGGAAAAAGCCAAAGACCATCTGGAACCCTGGTGCACTGAAGTTCCCGGAAGGGGCGGCACAGGTCTTCCTGGTTGCTGCCGCTGCAGAGAGCCCGTGGGCAGCACCCCACGAGCGAACCTGAGCCTCGGGACCACAGGTAAGACCAAATTTTCTGCTGCAAGAAAGCTGCCTGGTGAACTCAAGACACAGGCCCACAGGAACAGCTGAAGACCTGTAGAGAGGAAAAACTACACGCCAGAAAGCAGAACACTCTGTCCCCATAACTGACTGAAAGAGAGGAAAACAGGTCTACAGCACTCCTGTCACACAGGCTTATAGGACAGTCTAGCCACTGTCAGAAATAGCAGAACAAAGTAACACTAGAGATAATCTGATGGCGAGAGGCAAGCGCAGGAACCCAAGCAACAGAAACCAAGACTACATGCCATCATCGGAGCCCAATTCTCCCACCAAAACAAACATGGAATATCCAAACACACCAGAAAAGCAAGATCTAGTTACAAAATCATATTTGATCATGATGCTGGAGGACTTCAAGAAAGACATGAACACACTTAGGGAAGCACAGGAAAACATTAATAAACAAGTAAAAGCCTACAGAGAGGAATCGCAAAAATCCCTGAAAGAATTCCAGGAAAACACAATCAAACAGTTGAAGGAATTAAAAATGGAAATAGAAGCAATCAAGAAAGAACACATGGAAACAACCCTGGATATAGAAAACCAAAAGAAGAGACAAGGAGCTGTAGATACAAGCCTCACCAACAGAATTCAAGAGATGGAAGAGAGAATCTCAGGAGCAGAAGATTCCATAGAAATCATTGACTCAACTGTCAAAGATAATGTAAAGCGGAAAAAGCTACTGGTCCAAAACATACAGGAAATCCAGGACTCAATGAGAAGATCAAACCTAAGGATAATAGGTGTAGAAGAGAGTGAAGACTCCCAGCTCAAAGGACCAGTAAATATCTTCAATAAAATCATAGAAGAAAACTTCCCTAACCTAAAAAAAGAGATACCCATAGACATACAAGAAGCCTACAGAACTCCAAATAGATTGGACCAGAAAAGAAACACCTCCCGTCACATAATTGTCAAAACACCAAACGCACAAAATAAAGAAAGAATATTAAAAGCAGTAATGGAAAAAGGTCAAGTAACATATAAAGGGAGACCTATCAGAATCACACCAGACTTCTCGCCAGAAACTATGAAGGCCAGAAGATCCTGGACTGATGTCATACAGACCCTAAGAGAACACAAATGCCAGCCCAGGTTACTGTATCCAGCAAAACTCTCAATTAACATTGATGGAGAAACCAAGATATTCCATGACAAAACCAAATTTACACAATATCTTTCTACAAATCCAGCACTACAAAGGATAATAAATGGTAAAGCCCAACATAAGGAGGCAAGCTATACCCTAGAAGAAGCAAGAAACTAATCGTCTCGGCAACAAAACAAAGAGAATGAAAGCACACAAACATAACCTCACATCCAAATATGAATATAAAGGGAAGCAATAATCACTATTCCTTAATATCTCTCAATATCAATGGCCTCAACTCCCCAATAAAAAGACATAGATTAACAAACTGGATACGCAATGAGGACCCTGCATTCTGCTGCCTACAGGAAACACACCTCAGAGACAAAGACAGACACTACCTCAGAGTGAAAGGCTGGAAAACAACTTTCCAAGCAAATGGTCAGAAGAAGCAAGCTGGAGTAGCCATTCTAATATCAAATAAAATCAATTTCCAACTAAAAGTCATCAAAAAAGATAAGGAAGGACACTTCATATTCATCAAAGGAAAAATCCACCAAGATGAACTCTCAATCCTAAATATCTATGCCCCAAATGCAAGGGCACCTACATACGTAAAAGAAACCTTACTAAAGCTCAAAACACACATTGCACCTCACACAATAATAGTGGGAGACTTCAACACCCCACTCTCATCAATGGACAGATCATGGAAACAGAAATTAAACAGTGATGTCGACAGACTAAGAGAAGTCATGAGCCAAATGGACTTAACGGATATTTATAGAACATTCTATCCTAAAGCAAAAGGATATACCTTCTTCTCAGCTCCTCATGGTACTTTCTCCAAAATTGACCATATAATTGGTCAAAAAATGGGCCTCAACAGGTACAGAAAGATAGAGATAATCCCATGCATGCTATCGGACCACCACGGCCTAAAACTGGTCTTCAATAACAATAAGGGAAGAATGCCCACATATACGTGGAAATTGAACAATGCTCTACTCAATGATAACCTGGTCAAGGAAGAAATAAAGAAAGAAATTAAAAACTTTTTAGAATTTAATGAAAATGAAGATACAACATACCCAAACTTATGGGACACAATGAAAGCTGTGCTAAGAGGAAAACTCATAGCTCTGAGTGCCTGCAGAAAGAAACAGGAAAGAGCATATGTCAGCAGCTTGACAGCACACCTAAAAGCTCTAGAACAAAAAGAAGCAAATACACCCAGGAGGAGTAGAAGGCAGGAAATAATCAAACTCAGAGCTGAAATCAACCAAGTAGAAACAAAAAGGACCAGAGAAAGAATCAACAGAACCAAAAGTTGGTTCTTTGAGAAAATCAACAAGATAGATAAACCCTTAGCCAGACTAACGAGAGGACACAGAGAGTGCGTCCAAATTAACAAAATTAGAAATGAAAAGGGAGACATAACTACAGATTCAGAGGAAATTCAAAAAATCATCAGATCTTACTATAAAAACCTATATTCAACAAAATTTGAAAATCTTCAGGAAATGGACAATTTCCTAGACAGATACCAGGTATCGAAGTTAAATCAGGAACAGATAAACCAGTTAAACAACCCCATAACTCCTAAGGAAATAGAAGCAGTCATTAAAGGTCTTCCAACCAAAAAGAGCCCAGGTCCAGACGGGTTTAGTGCAGAATTCTATCAAACCTTCATAGAAGACCTCATACCAATATTATCCAAACTATTCCACAAAATTGAAACATTGAGCAATACCGAATTCCTTCTACGAAGCCACAATTACTCTTATACCTAAACCACACAAAGACACAACAAAGAATGAGAACTTCAGACCAATTTCCCTTATGAATATCGACGCAAAAATACTCAATAAAATTCTGGCAAACCGAATTCAAGAGCACATCAAAACAATCATCCACCATGATCAAGTAGGCTTCATCCCAGGCATGCAGGGATGGTTTAATATACGGAAAACCATCAACGTGATCCATCATATAAACAAACTGAAAGAACAAAACCACATGATCATTTCATTAGATGCTGAGAAAGCATTTGACAAAATTCAACACCCCTTCATGATAAAAGTCCTGGAAAGAATAGGAATTCAAGGCCCATACCTAAACATAGTAAAAGCCATATACAGCAAACCAGTTGCTAACATTAAACTAAATGGAGAGAAACTCGAAGCAATCCCACTAAAATCAGGGACTAGACAAGGCTGCCCACTCTCTCCCTACTTATTCAATATAGTTCTTGAAGTTCTAGCCAGAGCAATCAGACAACAAAAGGAGATCAAGGGGATACAGATCGGAAAAGAAGAAGTCAAAATATCACTATTTGCAGATGACATGATAGTATATTTAAGTGATCCCAAAAGTTCCACCAGAGAACTACTAAAGCTGATAAACAACTTCAGCAAAGTGGCTGGGTATAAAATTAACTCAAATAAATCAGTTGCCTTCCTCTATACAAAAGAGAAACAAGCCGAGAAAGAAATTAGGGAAACGACAACCTTCATAATAGACCCAAATAATATAAAGTACCTCGGTGTGACTTTAACCAAGCAAGTAAAAGATCTGTACAATAAGAACTTCAAGACACTGAGGAAAGAAATTGAAGAAGACCTCAGAAGATGGAAAGATCTCCCATGCTCATGGATTGGCAGGATTAATATAGTAAAAATGGCCATTTTACCAAAAGCAATCTACAGATTCAATGCAATCCCCATCAAAATACCAATCCAATTCTTCAAAGAGTTAGACAGAACAATTTGCAAATTCATCTGGAATAACAAAAAACCCAGGATAGCTAAAGCTATCCTCAACAATAAAAGGACTTCAGGGGGAATCACTATCCCTGAACTCAAGCAGTATTACAGAGCAATAGTGATAAAAACTGCATGGTATTGGTACAGAGACAGACAGATAGACCAATGGAATAGAATTGAAGACCCAGAAATGAACCCACACACCTATGGTCACTTGATTTTTGACAAAGGAGCCAAAACCATCCAATGGAAAAAAGATAGCATTTTCAGCAAATGGTGCTGGTTCAACTGGAGGGCAACATGTAGAAGAATGCAGATCGAACCATGCTTATCACCCTGTACAAAGCTTAAGTCCAAGTGGATCAAGGACCTCCACATCAAACCAGACACACTCAAACTAATAGAAGAAAAACTAGGGAAGCATCTGGAACACATGGGCACTGGAAAAAATTTCCTGAACAAAACACCAATGGCTTATGCTCTAAGATCAAGAATCGACAAATGGGATCTCATAAAACTGCAAAGCTTCTGTAAGGCAAAGGACACGGTGGTTAGGACAAAACGGCAACCAACAGATTGGGAAAAGATCTTTACCAATCCTACAACAGATAGAGGCCTTATATCCAAAATATACAAAGAACTCAAGAAGTTAGACCGCAGGGAAACAAATAACCCTATTAAAAAATGGGGTTCAGAGCTAAACAAAGAATTCACAGCTGAGGAATGCCGAATGGCTGAGAAACACCTAAAGAAATGTTCAACATCTTTAGTCATAAGGGAAATGCAAATCAAAACAACCCTGAGATTTCACCTCACACCAGTGAGAATGGCTAAGATCAAAAACTCAGGTGACAGCAGATGCTGGCGAAAATGTGGAGAAAGAGGAACACTCCTCCATTGTTGGTGGGATTGCAGACTGGTAAAACCACTCTGGAAATCAGTCTGGAGGTTCCTCAGAAAATTGGACATTGAACTGCCTGAGGATCCAGCTATACCTCTCTTGGGCATATACCCAAAAGATGCCTCAACATATAAAAGAGACACGTGCTCCACTATGTTCATCGCAGCCTTATTTATAATAGCCAGAAAATGGAAAGAACCCAGATGCCCTTCAACAGAGGAATGGATACAGAAAATGTGGTACATCTACACAATGGAATATTACTCAGCTATCAAAAACAACGAGTCTATGAAATTCGTAGGCAAATGGTTGGAACTGGAAAATATCATCCTGAGTGAGCTAACCCAATCACAGAAAGACATACATGGTATGCACTCATTGATAAGTGGCTATTAGCCCAAATGCTTGAATTACCCTAGATCCCTAGAACAAACGAAACTCAAGACGGATGATCAAAATGTGAATGCTTCACTCCTTCTTTAAATGAGGAAAAAGAATACCCTTGGCTGGGAAGGGAGAGGCAAAGATTAAAACAGAGACTGAAGGAACACCCATTCAGAGCCTGCCCCACATGTGGCCCATACATATACAGCCACCCAATTGGACAAGATGGATGAAGCAAAGAAGTGCAGACCGACAGGAGCCGGATGTAGATCGCTCCTGAGAGACACAGCCAGAATACAGCAAATACAGAGGCGAATGCCAGCAGCAAACCACTGAGCTGAGAATAGGTCCCCCGTTGAAGGAATCAGAGAAAGAACTGGAAGAGCTTGAAGGGGCTCGTGACCCCAAAAGTACAACAATGTCAAGCAACCAGAGCTTCCAGGGACTAAGCCACTACCTAAAGACTATATATGGACTGACCCTGGACTCTGACCCCATAGGTAGCAATGAATATCCTAGTAAGAGCACCAGTGGAAGGGGAAGCCCTGGGTCCTGCTAAGACTGAACCCCCAGTGAACTAGACTATGGGGGGAGGGCGGCAATGGGGGGAGGGTTGGGAGGGGAACACCCATAAGGAAGGGGAGGGGGGAGGGGGATTTTGCCCGGAAACCGGGAAAGGGAATAACACTTGAAATGTATATAAGAAATACTCAAGTTAATAAAAAAATAAAATAAAAGAAAAAAAAAATTAACATCATGAAATTTGCAGGCAAATGGATGGAACTGAAAAAATCATCATGAATGAGGTTACCCAGACACTGAAAGACAAGTATATTATATACTCACTTACATGTTGATATCAGCAGTAAAGTAAAGAATAATCACGCTACAATCCACAGAACCAGAAGGACTAAGTTAACAAGGATGTCACAAGAGAGACTCACTAATATCCCTGGAAAGGAGAAAAAGAGTAGAGTAGAGTTGAAAGGGACAGACTAGACTAGACTAGACTAGACTAGACTAGACTAGACTAGACTAGATATTGTCAGTAGACTATGGCTGGTAGAGACAGGCAGAGGAAGGATCAGGTTGGAGAGGGATGAAGAAGAATGAATTAGAGGGCATCTCAGGGACAAGCTAGAAACTTGGTGCACTGGAAACTCGCGACTTGTCTAAGTTCAGATCTATGCCTCTAGAAGGAGCCTGCATCTGGCACTGCCTGGAGTGCCAGGAACCAGAGTCTGGATAGCCTCGTGACCTAGAATAGAACCAAATACCAAAAATTCAATGAAAATTTCCTAATTATGTTCTGCCTTACTTGTAGAAGGAGTCTAGCATAATTGTCATCCGAGAGACTTCATTTAACAACTGATATGAACAGATGCAAAAATCCATGGACAAACATTAGATGGAGCTCAGAATAGGCTGCAGAAGATGGTGAGGAAAATGGCAAAGGGGTAAAGGTCACCATTAGCAAACCCCAAAAAACTAACCTGTGCTCAAAGAGACTGAACAATCAGGGTGTCTTTACAGATCTGACATAGGCCCTCTGCATATATGTTAGAGTTGTGTAGATTGGTCCTCTTCTAGAATTCCTAACAGTGGGAGTGGGTGCTGTCTCTAACTGTTTTGTCTGCTTTTGTGACCCTTTTCCCCTACTGGGTTGCTTCACACAACCTTAATATGAGAGGACGTGCCTAGGCTTGTTGAACTTGATATATTATGTTTAGTTGCTCTCTCCCTAAGAGGCCCACTCATTTCTGAAAGGAGAGGAAGAAAAGTGGATGAGGTGCAGGGAGAGGAACCAGCATGAAAGGAGGGAGGAAAAATATATGAGAGAAGAATAAATTTTAAAAATTAACATAATAATGAGAGGTATAAACTTACGGAAAACTATACATACTATTTATACAGCAATACTATGATAACAATTGTGATGAAAGATTGTTTTTCACTGCTGTGCCTATTGGTAATGTATATATGTAACAGTTAAAAACTCTCAAACATAAATAATCCCAATGAAATCACAGAGAGAGAGAGAGAGAGAGAGAGAGAGAGAGAGAGAGAGAAGAGAGAGAGAGGAGGAGGAGGAGGCCATGAATACATAAAAATAAAGAACATTGAAGTAGTTGAGAAGTAAACAAGAAAAGAAAAGGTAAGAGAGGATAATGAGATAAATATACTTGAAATATCCTGCACATATGCACATAATGGTGTCATGGTTAAACTTGTTTTGTATAATTAGTATATGCTAATTGATAAATAAATAAATGGAAGTGCTTATGGAGAACTTGGTGTCATTATGACCTTTTGCTCAAGCTCAGCTAGTAATCCTGTCACCAAAGCATCTCCTGATGGCATAGCACACAATGAAGGAATACAGTGGTAAATGGAATATTAGAAGGGGTAAAGATTCATTCTACAGGTGTTTCTCACGGTAGATTTTATAAAAGAATGCACTCCATGTCACCTTTACATTATGCTTCTTCATTTGATAAATGTACTGTTCTTTCATTATTCATAAAAGCTTTAGTCTACAAGAGGAGGCGGGGAAAACAGTTTAATACTTATACCTACAAATATAATAAGATAGAGTAAGGTTTGTAAGCACTATCTAGCTTTGAAAATACTCTCATTTACTTGAATCCCTTTTCTTCACTTGTAAAGTGACAGTAATTATATCTGTTCAGAGATAGTACAGGAAGCAGTTACATCCTTAATATAAAACAGGTTTGTAAACATGTTACTCCTCTGAAGTGGGTAATATAAGAACCAGCTTCTTCTAGCATGATTGTAAGAAACACACACACACACACACACACACACACACACGCACGCACACACAAACACCAACAACCCCCCCCAAATCAATCATTAAATCCTTTAAAAAGTAGAATACATTTTTTTTATTTATTGATCTTATTCACAATGAAGGAAAGCTATAAACCTCAGGGCTAGTCATTGGAGACAGTAGGATTTGATCAAAGCATGGGAAATCCGGGCTGGAAAAAGAGGAACATAGGAGACAGAGTGTCCCTGAGCCCATCACTGCAGGGATAAAATTTCAATACATAGAAATGTCATCTCTTTGATTCTGTAAGTGTTCTGAATCTCTGACATATCAATAAATACATATACAGTTATTCATTTTGGATATTTAGAGATTCTGGAGTATCCACTCTTGCTGTTGTCTTATGCCATAGTGATTGTACTGAAAATGTTCATTCCACAACAATGTTTCAGATGTATTATTTTATTTCTATATGCATATTTGAGAAAAAAATTTTCATACCCATGACCATTATAAGGAATGACATTTAAGGAATTTTTTAAAGGAAAAATTATAGCATTTACCTTTCACTGATGACAGATTTCTCAATGAACTCCTTTACTTAAAAGAAAATATTACTCCTGGGAATATAACCAAAAGATGCTCTAACATATAACAAGGACACTTGCTCCATTATGTTCATAGCAGCCTTATTTATAATAGCCAGAAGCTGAAACAACCAGATGTTCTTCATAGGAAGAGTGGATACACAATAGAGTACTATTGAGCTATTAAAAATGATGACTTCATAAAATTTCTAGGCAAATGGATGGAACAAGAAAATATCAACCTGAGTGAGGTAGCCCAGACCCAAAAAGTCATACATGATATGTACTCACTGATAAGTGGAAATTACCCCCAAGGTTCAGAATACCCATGATACAACTCACATACCACATGAAGCTTAACATGGACAAAGTGTGGATGCCTCAAACCCACTTAAAAGGGGGAAGAAAATAACCATGGGAAGCAGAGGGAGGGAAGGACCTGAGTGGAAGAGGGTAGAGAGAAGGAAAAAAGGGGGAGTGCCAAACCAAGTATGGGAAGAGACAGGAGAGAACTCTAAAGGGATAGGAGAATGAATAAGAATAAATAGCAATGGGGGTTGGGAAACTTGGAGAACCACTAGAAAGTCCCAGACACCAGGGATATGAGAGGATCCCAGGGCACAATGGGAATGACGTTAGCCAACAAAGAGAAGATACAAGCTGTAGAGACCACCTCTAGTATGTAGACATGACCACCAGTGGAGAGAGAGGGCCGGACACCCAGACATCTAAAATTTTTAGCCCAGAATTGTCCTTGTCTAAAGGAAATGCAGGAACAAAAATGGAGCAAATGCTGAAGGAGCAGCCAGAGACTGCCTCACCATGAGATTTTTTTCCATCCACAGACACCAAACACTGACACTATTGCTGATGTCAAGATGTCCTCACAGATAATAGCCTGGTATGGCTGCCCTCTGAGAGGCTATGCCAGTACCTAACTAAAACAGATGCAGATACTCACAGCACAGCCAACCTTTGGACTGAGCCTGGGGACCCCAGTGGAAGAGTCAGGGGAAGGGATGAAGTAGCTGAAGGGGATTATAACCCCACAAGAAGAACACCAGTATCAATTAACTGGATCCCTCAGAGCTCTCAGGGACGAAACCACCAACCAAAGAGTATACATGGGTAGGTCCATGGTTCCTACTACATATGTAGCAGAAAACTGCCTCATCTGTCATTAGTGGGAGGGGGGGCCCTTGGTTCTGTGGAGTCTTAAATGCTCCAGAAAGGGGGAGGCTAGAGGGGGTGAAGCTGGAGTGGGTGGTTGTATGGGGAAGCACCCTCTTAATGGCAAAGAGGAGGGGGTATGGTGAGTTGTTCATGGAGGGGAGACCAGGAAGGGGGATAACATTTGAAATGTAAACAAACAAAATGATGAATAAATAAAAAGAAAAGTAAAAAGAAATGTTCAGCATGCTTAGGTAGATAAATTAGCTCCCAGAGGCTGAGGGCTTTTAAATATAACTCCAATTGTCTATTTGGTATATCCAACTATGAATTGCTAGTCAGGAAGCCTCCAAAGGCTCCCCAAAGAACATAGGCTACTACCATTGTTCCTTAATCTTCTCCTAGAAACACATGGTAACAATGTATCACTGAAGTGATAACATACTTCAGATAAAAGATAGAGCAAAATCAAACTGTAACTGAACTGAAAGTGTCATGTCTGCTTTTTTACATGTGTAGTGGTGAAAATATTCTATAGAGGTCACAGTTGAAAATAGACCTTCAGCCATTTACCCAACAGTTGCCGCTTCATGCTATAATACCAATCTTTCAGGCAATTAGTGCCGACTGTTAAAATGATTCTGAGTCTGTGAGGATGGGCAACCAATTATTTTCTGAATGGATCTGAGTCGCTTTCAATTGTAAGAAATTATGGTACTGTAAACTTTGTCAAAATATTACTATTATGGAATTTTTAGGTCCTACTGGGAAAACTTTTTTTATTTGCCTAATAGATTGTTGTCAAGCTGCCTTCTAAATATTTTTATCTGTATAACTAAAATAGAACAACATAGTTAATGCTGCTCTAAGCCTGGGTCATTGAAGACTCTTTTGGTAGAATTAGTTAATACAGATACACATGATTAATCAAAACTCTGCGAATAAGTGACTGCTGAATGTTCAGCCTTAAACGCGCACGCGCGCGCGCGCGCGCGCGCGCGTGCACACACACACACACACACACACACGAGAGACAGAGAGACACGGAGAGAGAGAGGAGGGAGGGAGGAAGGAAGGAAGGGAGAGAGAGGGGGAAGGGAGGGAAGGAAGGAGGAGGGAAGGAGAGATGGAGTGGGAGGGAGGGAGAGAGCAGGAGTTAGGGAGAGAGAAGGGAGGAGGGAGAGAGGAAGGGAGGGAGAGAGGAGGGGGAGGGAAGAGGAAGGGAGGGAGAGAGAGGAGGGAGAGGGAAGAGGAAGGGAGGGAAAGAGGGAGGAGGGAGGGAGAGAGAGAGAGAGAGAGAGAGACCATCCCTTTAAATTCAGGAACATCTAGGAAGAAAGGTAGGAAAGGATATGAGAAGTCAGAAGGTGGAGAGAAGCTCTATGAACATCTACCTTCTGGATATGAAAAAATCACTGCATCCATTAGCACACAGCAGCTGCAGCTGGTGTCACAACACTTGCACACAAACACCTGATTGGCCTCGTGCACGTTCAATGTTTCATTTTCCAAAAGGAAAGACTGAATGTTCTTTAGAGATTTTATCTCTAGGTTCTCCAAAATATAAACCTAGTGAAATCAGAGAGTACTCAAAAGAAGATTTAACTTCTAATTAACACTAGAGCATAACAAGACAGTCACATGCTCATCCATTTTCACTTGGGCTTATTGTCCTTTCTCTGACTTTTTAAACAAACATGTCAATGTTACTGCAAAGTAGTATGTTTGTAACATGAGTTGGAAAGCAATTCCAATGTGTCTGTCAAGAATTAGGGATTTGTAAAAATTGACAAATCTGAACTACAGAAAAGGATTGAAAAAAATAATACATAGATTTGCATAGAATTGTTTCTGTTTTTGTCTTAATATAAAAGTATTATCAGAAGAATGCAAAAGAAGTAGGCAAGAAATCCAACTCATGTATGCTTTTCTTATAAAACCTTAATTTTAACACCACAGAGAAAATCTGACATAAAAGGTAATTAGGTCAATGGGACTTCCACGTCAGGTGGGTTGTTTGGGGGATATTTCATCAAATCCTCTGAGGGGTGCATCTGATAGAGGTGTCTCAGAAGCACCCTCCAAGCTGAGAGTGATAAAACCAAGATGTCTGCTGCTAGAAGTATGTTATTTCCCCCTGGGGATGGGTGGGGGATTTGCCTTCAGATAAGTTGGGGCTTGGGAGGTAGCCAGGGATCGAGTACTTCCATTGTGTTCTCCTGCCAGATTGCTCAGTATTTTATTATTGTGGTCCAAGGCCTGACAAGTTTGCTATTACTGTCATCGCTGCTTCCTCTCTGTTCTGAGGGCAGTGAGGTTCCCCTGTTTAAGCTTCTCCCTACCACAAATAAAAACTATCAAATGGATTTTAAAACCTCTGTGGTCAAACCTTTTTCAAATGCTTCCCCTATCAGTCTGTCTTTAGATACAATTTGTCTGCTTATTTATTTATTGCTTTCATGCATTACTCTACTTGGTCTCCAACATTTTTAAATTACCTAAATATTTTAATATCATTAAAGCTGGCTAAAGAGCTTACAAAAAATATGTAAGGATTCTTGCAGACATTCTTCTTGCACAAAACACTCCCTTTGGTTATGAGGTTGAAGTGTGAAAATATAACAACTATAATTTTTTCACTTGCAAAATAATTCATTTTTTCAGTAAACATCACCAGAGCACATGGCTTAATAAGGTGAAATGTACAAACAATTCAGAAATGAGATGTAACCAATAATGTACATCACACATGCGACAGTAGTTGCTTTGTTTATATTGACTAGTTTCCCTTTTTTAAATAATACTGGACATTTCATTTCAAAAGGTCAAATAAATGCCTCAAAATGACAGTGCATTGTGTTTTGAGTAACATAATTGGCACGGAAACTAAGTCAAAATGAGTTTTTGTTGATTATACTTATTTTTAAAAGATCAAGGGTAGTTACCTAGAAGTTTTAAAGATACAGCATTGCTTTCGCCAAGATGGCACCGAAAGCAAAGAAAGGTCCTGTCCCGCAAAGCTGAAGCCAAAGAGAAGGTCTTGAAAGCTAAGAAGGCAGTGACAAAAGGTGTCCACAGTCACAAAAGTAAGGTCCGAACATCACCCACTTTCTGGTGGCCCAAGACCCTGTGGCTCCGGAGGCATCCAATATATCCTCGAAAGGGTGCACCCATGAGAAACAAGCTTGACCACTATGCTATTATCAAATTCCCACTGACCACTGAGTCAGCCATGAAGAAAATAGAGCACAACAACACACTTGTGTTCATTGCGGATGTCAAGGCCAACAAGCACCAGATCAAAGAGGAGGCCCTGAAGAAACTCTATGACATTGAAGTGGCCAAAGTCACTGATGGAGAGAAGGTGTGTGTTCGCTTGGCTCCTGATTATGATGCCCTAGATGTTGCCAATGAGATTGGGATCATCGAAAGTGAGTTCAGATGGCTAATTCTAAATATACAGGTCTTTTTCACCATAAAAAAAAGATATAGTATTGATGATCTGACTAACTGCTATTTCACTGCTGTACAATTTGATCAGTCTGCCAAATTTGTCATACAATTTGTGCATATATTAAATAGATACATTAATATTTGTAATAGTATGTCCATAAGAGTATTATAAATAATAAATGATAAAGCATGAGTAAATTAACTCTATTGCTCAATTTCTACAGATAATAAACAGTAGATATAACATATGTTAATAATTGCAAAATAATATAATAAGAAAACATATTTCATTTAAGTATACCCCCACAGATTTAGCTTAATTTAGGTATGGCCTGAAGTAAACAACATGGTTACCAAAAAGTAACAATTTATTAAAACTTAGTATGAAAGGAAATTTTTCTGAAATATATCTCAGATTCTGCTAAACAACCATGAATGCAATCTGAATTGATGTTATCAATGTCTAAGTTGAGTATGGTGTTTCTTTCATGATCCTTCTTTTGTTCTGTCTTTGTGTACCTCTTCAAGCAAAGAAATGTCTAGCAGTTAAGAACATAGATGTCTACAACCACACTGTGCTCCTTCTACCTTGTGCCCTCAAATTGCTGGGCAGTCTCAAGAGAAATATCTGCTGTCTTTGTCAAAGAGCATCAACTGAATTGGATTTCCGGAGATATACATCCAAATGAAGAAAATATTTAGAATATCATGTGCCATAAAGTAAGATGTTAATTCATATTTCCTATAAAGTAAAAACCAGAGCCTTTTCAGTGATGCATACTCATAACCCAACTTCCAGGAAGCTGAAGTGGAAGGACTGAGATTTATATTCCCAATTTAGAGGTATATAGTGAGACCTAAGGTGAACAAATAAGAAATCAATACATATAAATCCAGAATTTCCTCAAACTTTGATATTATATAGTCACATGACTTACATCATGCCCTTAACCTTTTACACTTTTACATTTTTTTAAAAACTTATTTTCTGTATCATTCTCTCTTGCCACTATTTTCTTGAAACTGGAAGAGAATTATTAGGGATGATTTTCTTCCATATACCTCATACATGAATTACAGTCTCTGGCATATATAGACATGCTATATCATTACTTTGCTATGACTTAGACGCAATCAGACTCCTGTTTAAAACCTAAGTTTCATGAGCATCAAATATGACATTGGGACAATAAAATGCTGTTTCCTTCTGTCTGTGGATCTAATTAAGTAATATGGAGATGAGAGAAAGAATGGTTAGCTATAACCAGATTTATTGAAAAGTTCTTTTTATTTCTTATGTTCCCATGGATCTTCACTGTTATCCAACTTGATTTTGACCATTTTCCTTTGTGCATCTTAGCAAATCCTATCTGACTTGAATTGGAATTTTGTATTCGTTGAGAATAGAGGCTACCTCAAACAAATCTAGAGACATACAAGACAAAGAGGTTGTTGTTGGGGAAAGTTATTAACATGTGGGTAATATTCAACTCATACAAATTCATACTTATAAATAAGTTTCAGCATCAAAACTCTACTAGCCTATTTTCCATGGTCGTTCAGAATTTGATCTAGTCATTTCGTCATTGAACTTACTTGCACATCCTTGGTGACCCATTTCTCATTTTCTGTTCAAATACATTTTGAAATATATCAAGTTATATCACTCATTATGCTCAGAATAAAGCTGCTGATACAAACCTCTATGCAAGCTTTCAAAAACCAAAACACAAACCAAAAACAGCCCAAGTTCCTCAAAATCCTGTCATAGAATACATAGCCATGTGAACATACTGCAACTGCAGTGGCAGTGTACCATTTTCATATCATGTGCCAACTTATCTTCATAAATGATATAGAACCATTAAAATATAAAATATTTAAAAGTACATATTGATTCTGTATATATATTCTAACTTCTCCTGAGAATTCTAGTGATCTAATAGTAACAGAAGCTTTAGCTCAATAAAGCAATAATTTGATTCACAAGGAACAAGGGAATGAAGAAAAAATAAATAAAGAATTTCAAGATATTTTCATAAATAAGCAGTCAGGCAAGGGGATAGAAAACGCATTGCCATGCAGGAGTAAACTGCATGAGAAGATTCCCCATAAAGGACGATACATTTAAGATGTTAGTTGATTTAACCTTCTAACCTCAATAACATAAGCATGTAAGCAATGGAGAACAGGTATATATAGCTAAAATATACAGTCAATGAGGTCAATGCAAAACTCATATATCAAAACAGTATTAAATTTAGAGACAAATTAATATAGACATCACTTCATTGACACTAGACTCTATAAAAGATTGTCCTACAGAGTTCATAAGATAATCTACATAGGTTTGAAATGGACAGTGTAGCCTTAGCATCTTTCATCTATCTTGTGTACCAGGATAAATGTTTAAATATTTCTAACAGGAAGCAGGGGAAAAATTCCCAAGGAGGAAAATCATGATTCTAGCTGTAAACAAACATCCTCAGTCCATTCTTTCCTTAGTCTTCCTGTAGGAATGGGCATATCTTTCCCATTTGAAAAGAATTCAACTTGAAAACAGAAAGATTATACAGAGGAAAAAATCCAAAGGAAATATGAAACAGGCAGGTAAATAGAAGAAGCTTAACTCCATAGCTTGTCCCTCAAAGGAAGAAGAAGATATTCTGCTAACAAACTAAATAAACGTACTATATGTTTAATAAATAGCTTCTAAACAAGAAAAATCCTTTCCAAACTCAATACAGGGTCACTGAAATTCTATTCTACTAATGAACTTACTAATGGTAGTGACGATATTGAGGGAGTCACAGAAATATCTAAGATTTAGTTTAAAATAATCTTAACATGTTAAATGTTAAAAGTCATTTTACAGGTTTAACAGAAAGTACCTAAAATCTACCTAAAAGAAAAACATCATTTAATAACAGTTTCCACTGTTCTATGCCTGGATAGATGGTCCAGCAGTACAGATCAATGGATGCTCTTCCAGAGACATAGGTTCCATTCTCAGTGGCATCCATGGCATACATTTGTAGCTCCAGCATTAGAGGGATTCAGTACTTTTGTCTGGCTTATGTGGGATTCAGACATTGTACACCTGGTGTACAAATAAATGTACATAATTAAATATTAAATTAAAAAATTAAATTATTTTAAATTAATTAAATTAAACAAAAATTAAATAAATAATTTGAAAAGATATACCTCTGTTGAAAATTCACTATATTTGTTTCAAGAGACTATAGGAATTTGGCAGTGATTATTATTACACAATCATTTACCAGGCTGCCTGGATTAAACACTAATCTCAACACTTACTGCTTAATAGTTGACACAAAAAAGCATTTTATTGTTTACGTTTCTTTGTGCAAAACTAAAACAATATTGTTTTATATTTAATATTGATGATATAAGTCGTCTATGTCAGGTCATTGAGAATATAAAACTATTAAAATAATACATCATTCATTTTAATAGTATTACAGTGTAAGTCCTCAAACACTGGTTAAACATTCTTTTTTATTGTTTTTTTAAATTTACATTTCAAATGTTATTCCCTTCCCCAGTTTCCTGTACATATGCTTATTCTTAAGTACTAAAAAAGTGTGCACACTAAGCAAGAAATATCTAAGGCTGTGATGGAGATTTACTATGCAATATGTTTGCTGTGATATCCTGATGACCTGGATATGCTCCCAGTACCCACATTAAAAATAAGGATCTAAAACTGTTCTTGAAATATAACTTCTAGGGAGGCAGAAACAAGAGAGTCCTGAGGTTTCTGGCCAGACAGACTGGCTGAATCAGCAAGATCAGGTTTTAATGAGACCATGATTAAGAAAAACATGAATGAGGAAAACTTTCAAGTCTGTTTCTGGCCTCCACGTACATGTGTGCACAAGCATGAACAAATCAACACCCGAAAACACACACACACACACACACACACACACACACACACACACACACACACACACATGGAGAAAAATAGAGACAGAGATACAGAGACATACAGAGAGAAACAGAATAGGTCTTGTATAAATTCAAGAAGGAACTCCCCAAACTTGAATTCTCTACCCAGCTAAACTGTCCCAGGTATAGGATTAGTGCAAAGATATGATTGAGGCTTGAACAACATCATTCTATTTCTTTGTTTGAGTTTTTTCTTCTTTTTATCCACAACCTCATTCTTTTAAAGAAATTCCTAGAGGATATGGTTTCCCCAAAACTAGGATTTATGGAAGAAAAAGATACCAGCAGACAATTATAATAAAGTTCATCAAAGGAGTATGACAAAATAAACCTGTAGAATTTATATACACCTGACGTAGAGAAAGCGACATTGACTGATGAATAGATCAGAGGTCTACAGAAAAGAGAAATTACAAAAATGAATAGACAGGAGGGAGAGAGGAAAAGAGGTGTCCAGTTATTGGGGAGGAAGAACAGGAGAGTAGCCTTTTGTGCAAGCAGAATGAATAGAAATATGCAACCTTAGGGAGTAGGAGAAGGGGGAGGGGGCAGTCTCTAGAGAGTAACAGAGACCTGGGAGATAAGAGAATCTCATGGCTCAATGGTAGGGGACTTAGATGAAATACACAACAGTGGGGAGAAGGAACTTGAACCCAACTCTAGTAGAAAGACAGGGTATCAAGTGGACAGATGGAGTTGTCATCCCACAGTCAAAAATTCTGGCACAGAATTGTTTCTGTCTAAAAGAACTGCAGGGACAAATATGGTGAAGAGACTGAGGGAAAGTAGGTCCAATTACTGGGCCAAATTGGGATCCATCTCAAGGGGAGGCTCCAAGGCATAACATCACTATTACTGATGTTATGGTGTGCTTACAGACAGTGTGGCCATTCTTTGAGAGACCCAAAAAGCACCTGACTGAGACAGAAGCAGATACTTAGAAGCAACCATTAAACTGAAGTTGGGGATCCAATTAGGGAAAGGCTAGAAAAAGCTGAGGAGAAGGGCGACCCCATAGGAAGACCAGCAGTCTCAACTAACCTGGTCTCCTGAGATCTCTCCAACACTGAGCCACCGACCAGGCAGCACACAGGAGCTAGTCCAAGACACCCGACGTATATATATAGCAGCAGACTTCATGGTGTGGCCTCAGTGGGAGAAGTACCTTATTATCTAGAGACTAGGGGTCCCAGGGAATGGGTAGGCCTGTTGGGGGAGGGGAAAGTATCCTCTTGGAGACAGAGGGGAGAAGGAAGGGGATGACGAACTGGGAGAGGACAGACTGGGAGGAGAGCAACGACTGAACTGTAAAATAATAAAACTAATTAAAACTTTTTAAAGTGAAAAAAATAGAAATATTAAGTTATTTCATACAAACACCATAATCTGTAGTTATAAACATCATGGGAAAATTAAATAAAATGTTGATGAAATATAAAATGAAAATACAAAATATAAAATTGCAGAGTTGCTAATTTAGAAAAACAATAATATATTTAAAATCTATTACTAGCTCAATTGTGAATTACAAACCATAATAAATTGAATGTTGAATATTTATTTATCAACAATTGATACTTTAAATTTCTTTAGTGAGGGCATAGTGATGGAAACTTTTGAGCTAATATTCTGTATATAACCTAAGAATGCACTAGAAATTTAATATCGGTAAACATGGTGCTAGATAAAACTAAGAAAATACTAAGTGTAAATTGGATGTTGAGGAACATAACAGATAAGGGGGAATATAAATATGGTCTTGAAAGGTTTTGTGAGAGGAACTGAAATTTCAAAATATTTAATCTTAATATAATTATAAAAGGATTTTTTAAAATGTGTCTTTCTAGAACCTGCTGAATCTAGTACAATGATTTTGTACTCCAGAAGTTCTTCAACTCAGCTAAATAATTTATGAATTAGCTATAACCCCTTTTTGTCCAACCAACTCTCAGCTTCCTGCTCTATTATAAATTTCCCTTTCTTTCATTTCAGGACTTTCTCAGAAACTCTCCGACTTATAGCAGAAGTTCTTTCTCATTAATGCTGCTGGCAGAGACACACCAAATACTCCTGATTGATTGAAACCTGATTTGCTAGTCCCTCAACTTTCAAGAACACTAAATTCCTTTGCAAATTAAAAACAAACACAGCTGATCTATCTTATGTTTAATTTAGCCTAGCCTAGATTAAAGGAACTTCAGGCTGTTTGGAACCTTCAAGAACTTTGCTGGGATAATAAGGGACCTATCCTTACAGGCAGCAGCATCTTTTCTTTCAGTGATTACTATAAATATATTATTAATTCTAAAATGGGAGGTTTTTAAAGCAGTTTCTATATTTACATATTTCTCTGGATATTAGAAATATAGAGACATAAAATGATAACTAAATTGGATTACTGCCATAAGGAAGTGCACTGTAAATTATGTCACTTTTATTTATGACCTATATTCAGACTTATTTTTGCTCAAAAATAAATTTAATAAGTACACTGGCTATTTATTAAAAGTAAGGCATCATCAGTCCAAATGATTTTTGATTCAAGCTATATCTACTTCACAAAAATACTGAAAACACATGCAGGAAAATAGCTTTCGCATAAGTTTCTCCTTTGTTTCCTTTTAGAATAACATCTTTCAGCTTTGGTTCAAAGTAGATTTTATCCTCTTCATATTCTGTCCAGTGTTGCTTGTGGAAGATCTGAATTCCCCTAAGCAGACCCAGAGCTCTCTTAATGGGAAACATGCTGTCATCACCAAGGTTCCAGAAAACGTTCAGATCTCCAAGATTCTTTCAGATCTTCATCATCATATGTTACCTTTTCTCACATTAACCCATTTTTAAAGTCCACCCTGGCACAAGCTTGACACTAGTACAGCCTACCTGCCTGTTCTTTTCATTTAGAGCCTACAATATAACATGCTCTCAAGTATCTCACCTCAAATATTTACTGGCACATGTGGCACATGACCTATACATTACACACACACACACACACACACACACACACACATACACACACACACACGCACGCACGCACACACACCAATACCTTTCTTTGGATCTGTACCATATAAAACACACATGAATTATCCTTTGTTTCTAGTATTATAGTTCCAGTATAAAATTTGCTTCTTAGACCTGACAATATTTAAGACCCTGGTTATCTAAGGTAATGTCCACTGTTTAGGAGAAAAAAAAAACAAGCAAATAAAACAACAAGAACAGCAAACAACCCTTACTGTAACAGTGTGAACTGGAGAATCACCAGGCTTTAACAATTGGCGACTGTGTTACCAAATGTCTTTATATTTTTTTGATTTTATATTTTAGCTTTATTTCTACGAAGGGCCATTGCTGGTCTATTAGATGCTCTTGCTACAATTTATTTCACAGCATAGCCCATGGAAGAATATCCACAAGTCTTTGTAGATTCCATTATTCTCGTTTTCCGTATTTCCCTTAGGTGCCTATATTCACATTTTTGCTTGAGACAATAACCTTTCATAGTTTGCACCAACATTAGACATGGCAAGACATTTCACTAACACACTTAATTCTGACTCAAGAGATGTGAAATAGATAAGGAAGTACCTGTCAACGTAAATGGCCTTAATTTTTGAAGGATCAAGTATGCAAATATCCTAGCTTACAGCAGGAAATACCTAACAGGTGTCTGGGAAGGAGAAGTTAACAGGATTTTATTATTATCCTGTAAAGTAAAATAATTTTTAAAAGAAATAACCACAAATCCCTTACAGGGACTACATTTCTTAGGAAAATTGAGTCTTCCCTTCTTCTAGAGCATCAATTGCCAATACCAACTCAACTCGTGATGGGGCTTCATGAACCACTTCCACGTCAGTGCTGGGAGTTTGACATGACTAGATCTACTGCAGATCTGTGCAAGCAGTCTTATACCCATATACGTACACACAGCAACGAATGGACTCAACGTTTGTTTTATTAAGACAGTATTAAATTAAGATGGGAAAATAGAGGGCTGAGAAGAGAAGGAATTGGAAAAAAGCAAACAGGGATCTATTTCATCAAAACATTATATTCTTACATGAAATTCTCAAGGGGTATTTATAAAAACAGATATCTAAGGTGAAGGATTAGCAAACCCATCAACTTGAAATACATTAAGGGAATCTTTTGAAACAAGTGAACTGGTTAGAGGAACAATCCAATACTAACCCCGACTCCTGACTTGAATGACTGCGGTTGGTCATCAGGCTTGAGACTCTTTTCTATAGTTGGGGAAAGTTGCAGTTTGTAATAAGAAATGTGGCAAGGCTTATGTATTTTTCCAGATCAGAAGCAGGGATCTAACCTCATTAGTTCTGTTGTAAAGAATCAAGTCAGATCAAATTTTGATGGTTGTTTTCAGTATCTGATTTGGTGCAGCTTTGCTATCTACCATCTATCTACATTCTTTTACTCATTCAGAACCTTGCTATATGCAGGAGTATGAAGTCATACTGACATCACGTCCATCATCCAGTAGTCCTAAGAAGCACTGTCGGAGTATAAGTGAATAAGCAGGTAACAAGGTCAAAATTAAAACATAATTTAGACCATCGTTTTTTGTGTATTTGTTTGTTCATTTGTTTTTGTTTTGACCCAGGGATTCTCTATACAATGGTCTTGGAACTTTGTCTGTATGCCTTGCTGGAATCAACTCAGAGATCCACCTGCCTCTACCCCCTGAACGTTGAAATTAAAGGCGTGTGCTACTATCACCCAATCCATTTTCTAAAAAATATTAATACATCTTCCTTAATGATTTAGTTGAAATAAAATACACATAATGCAAGTAACCAACTTAACCACATTGAAATGCATAGCAGAGTTCTTTCCGTTCAAGACATCTATATGTTAAATCAGCATCACCACAGTTCATCTCAAAGGCTGTCCACTGTGGATAATGTGTATTAGCAACTCCTCACTCTCTATCACTGTCACTGTGCTTGGTTTTAATAAAATATCTCCTAGTTGGAAGCCCATACTGATTCCCACTTTCATCTGACGTATTACACTCAGAAATGTTGTGTCGAGTCCCTGGTACATGTAGCATATGTCGGAATTTCCAACCCTGTGGAAGACTGGTTTGTTTGTATCTAATATGCTTCCTTTTCCATTCTTTACTTCCTGAATACTGAGATTAATTTGAACTATTATTATTTAACCACTATTTCAAGTATTATAATAGTGTTACTAGGAACATGGATGCACATATATTACTTGAGATATTTCTTTCAAGTATTTTGAGAAAATGTGCAGAGGTGGAATATCTGGATCATATGGAATTGCTATTAAATTTTGAATGCCAAAATGTGTTTCAAAGTAGTCATGCCATTTTTCATTCCAATACTCAGAGGGGAAAGATTTCAACACCTTGACGTCATCATAAGCGTTGTCAGCTGGCACATTCTGGTTTTTTTTTAGTATAGACATCTGCAGGTTTATGAGCTGGCATTTTAGTTTCAATATAATCATCATTTCCTTAATAGTCAGTGGCATTAGTTATATTTTCATATCCTTATAGGCTGGTTATTTACCGTGGGAGAAAATCCATTTCAGTCTGATGCCTACTGCTAGGCAGGTTTTATTTGTTATTGCTGTTGTGATTTTAGTCATCTCTATATGTATTTGCTACACATATAATTTTCAGATATATAATTTGTAAATGCTTCCTATTATGCCATGGGTTGGAAGGTTTCCTCACTTAATTTAGTTATACCTATGGGTATATATTTTATAAAATTTTATGAAGTTACACACACACACACACACACACACACACACACACACACACACACACCTTGCCTTTGTTTTGTGACATAAGCACAAAACCATTGCCAAGCCTTAAGTCATGAGAACTTCACCTTATATTTTCTTCTAAGATTCTTGCGACTAGAATAATCTCAAGATTGCTTCTTCATTATTTAGGACATCGATATACTTTGAATGATTTTATTTATGTTCCATTTTAGATATGCTTTTGCAGATTTTAGGTTAGAATCTATTCAGGAAATTGGATGCTTTTCCGTTTTCTTCATATATTATTTTCTTGAGTTTCTCCAGCCTTGCCTTCCTTTTTTAAACATTTTAATATTACATTTTACGACCTTTGACTGGGAGATCACCCAGCACCTATTTTGCAGTGACTGTTTCTTATTGGTTTATTATTTACCTTTTTGAGTAAACCATATATATCTTATTCATATTTATTTGTTTCTTCCTTTCTTTTCCCATTTACTTTTTCAATCAAAGATTCTTACGGTGTTACCTATATACCCTCATTCAGCCTATAGAGTGCTGGAGTAACAGGTAGGTATCATCATATCTATTTCTTAAATTTTTCTTCTGTGTTTTCTGTGATTTATTTCGTTAAAAATAGCCATTTAATTCAAATAGAATAACTCTGGCTATCACACCACCTCCTGAAATTTTGATGTGTTTCTTACTGTTTATAGTTTGTGATACCTCTATCCAGAGGCACAAGATCATTATAAAACACAAATCTAAACTCTTCTTAGATTTCTTCCTTTACATGGGTGTGTGTAGTGCTTTCTACATTTTTTGTATGTGCAACATCTGAGTATCCTGTACTTTTCATATATGTCTCCAAAGAGAGAAAAGAAAAATGAGGCAAGGGGAAGACATATACCATTCATGTCCTACTGAACATTGTTTAGGTCACTGTGGTAGGGCAGAGCTCACCTCAACATCAGGAGGAAAAACAGAGCAGTTTGTCTCTTGGCAACCTCTGTGAAAAAGAAGCACTGAACATCAGGAAGTGAACAATGACACATTTGAGGATACGGGCATGGATACGGGCATCCCTTCCTGGCTGCTATAGGCAGGCTTATTCAGTATGACTTATACAGCAGTTACCACAAACCTGGTTCAAATGGTCTTAAAGTTGTTTTATTCACTATCTGAGGATTCCAACCTTTGAAAGACCCCAGACTTATGTAACAGTGATGTTACTTACATATAGTCCTAGAAGGTAGTTGTGATTGAGGTGACAATGACAGTCCTTTCCCATCTTCTTTCTAGAATTCTACCCCAAATCATGTTTCATTTAGACATTTAAAGGCATCTAAATATATGAAAAATGAAAAATGAAAAGAAATTGCCATTTCCAAGGGAGAAGAAATTAAAAGTCATTTAGCGTGGTAAAAATAGTACATAGAAACTGCATTATTGTTCATAATCTTAATACTTGTTGGAATATTTTACTTAATTTTGCCATCCATGTTAGTGAAGTGAGGTGAATGCTATTTTTAACACCAATTTCCCTTTGTGCTTAATTAAAAATAATAATGACATAATCATTCCGCTATGCAACTTCAACTCCTAGCTTTTATTATTCATTGTTATAAACATACTTAAAAGTGGAAATGCACATTTTTAAGTTCACTGAAGCACATTCTTTAGACGGTAAGACACACTGTTTTCTCTCCTATATCTGTCCCTCTATTTCATGCCTGTGCCTCAAATACTGGAAATGTGCAGCTGGAAATTAGAAAGCTAAAAATAGATGTCATGTATAGGGACAGAGGAACAATGAGAATCAGTTCTGGACAGGAACACTTTGGGGAGTTGAGCCATTCTTTTGACTCTACATTCCCTGACCATGAAGTTATTTCAAATACGAGGAAAAAAGCCACCAAAATAAAACCTCTCATGTTTAATTCCCTATTCTCAGCCAAGCCAAATCTTAATTGATGCAATGTCTCACTTAATACTTAGCCACCAGTTAGCTCATAGTTGGAAATCACTGAATCATATCATTAGTTTTAGTTTACCTATAGAAATTGATTCTGCTCATTGAATTGGACTGAACCAAACCTGATTTAACTTAACACTCTTTCAGTCAGTCTAATTTCATGTGAAGTACATCCTCTCCATTTTAGGCAATCTAAATATTTAGTTTCACTTATGAGTACGTTTAAGGGGAAAATCATTTAAAAGCTTTTGTATTTAATGGCACAAAGAGATATCAATCACTTTTAAAAGACGTGGAGGCTGCGGTTTTAAATCAGGACAACAATGGCATTCCAGGAACAATGGACAATCCTCAGAAGGATTAGGATTTGGGTTCTAATTTGAAAACAGGGTTTATGTTCGGATTAAAATTTGAAGCCAGTTTTCCTCTATGGATTTAGAAAAAGCTTTTGAATAATCACTCATACTGAAGAGTGGCTAGAGTCTGTGTGGATGGATATATATATATATATATTCAGATAAATACAAACTGCTTTTGAGAAGGCACATTATTTAGGATTCAGTGCATAGTAGTATGTCTTTAGCTGAGATTGTCTGAGCAGATCAGCCTTCTTTTATGCGTTACCCTCTTACTAAGTTGACCTCCATTCCTTGGTTAATGGCTAGTTTGGCCACTCTGCAACAGGCCCCTGAGGTAGAAACTCTCTCACCAGGTACAGTGCCTTCCTGTGGGCAGCATCCCCTTCCTGCTTCTGTTCTACCACATGGCTGAACAAGCCCACAGCTTTGGGTTCTTGACCATCAAGAACTTGTGCAGAGAAGATGAGTTCCTTAGCAGGGAACATCCATCCAGATGATGTGTGGCAATCTCCGTGATCCTCTTACACCATGAATAGTAGCCAACTTCGTTTCAACCAGGTCCATTTTTTGCAGAAGCTGCTAATCTGATATCACACCCTAAAGCCAGCTCCAGAATCCCTCTTATAGCAAAGCCTTCTTGACTGTGATCTTCGACAAAGAGAGGTTAGCAATGTCATTGATCACTAATCATATCCTGGAGACAAAGGAACCGACTTCACTGAAATGCATTTGGCTCTTTTCCTAAGGTAAGCACCAGTACAGAATATCCCATGGACTTCAGTTCTGATCATAGTGGTCCAAAATTTCTTATCCTATTTTAATTCATCCACAGCCTTTGATAACATTCTGAGATGATTTTTACTGAGTAAAAAAATTCCCATAAGCTCTGTTAATTCCAAGTACCACATTTCTTCAGCTCTCTTCCTCCAGGTCCCGCCCCCACCTGGGCTTCACCTCAGAGCTCTAGCCCTTCCTCTGAGAAATTACTTTTTAAACCTATATGTTAAATGTGTTTGTGTGGATGTGTAAACATGAAAAGCTAGAGCATCGAATAACTGAACACTGGGAAAAAACAAGAAACATTTGAAATGCTTTAGAATACAACTATACAATGCTGACTTAGGTATTACTAATATTCAGTTGGTACTTTAACATTTAATGGAGTGAGGATGGAGAGAGTGGGATGCATAAAGACAAATGAGGAAAGAAAGATGGTTTTATCTTTAAAGCTTTACTGGGTTGATGATTAGTACTCACTTTCCTGAATGTCTCAGTCCCGCATTAGGTAGGAGTTTCAAATATATGTAACTGTCTAGGACCCTTCACTCAGTTCCAGACCTATATTTCCCTCCTGAGTATCATAGGTCAAAAACACTTTGGAAGGTATTTAATGGTCAGAATTACATCAAGTTTGACATCAGAAACAACTGTGATCTTGGCAGGCCAGTTATGGAAGCCATCACTCACAGAAATTTAGTTTGTCTCCAAATTAATAGTTGAAGATACCAAATATTTATCATTTTACCACACGAGTTAGGTTCCAACTTCTGAAAGTGACAAATGCATATGGCACAAAATCCTACAGGGTAACCAGGGGTCAGAATCTTCTATGTCAAGGGTACACATGCTTGAGTATACCCAAGAAAGTTCTTTTTATTCCTTGTATCAAAAATAAAGAGAATTATCTCGTATATTATATCCTGATTACAGATCCATTCTCTCTAGTTCCCCCAGTTCCTTCTCACTTCCATTCCCAATCTGATGCACTCCATCTTTGTCTATTATTATAAAAGAAAAGGATTCTAGGAGATAACAACAGTATACAACAAAACAAAAACCAACCAACCACAAAACAAAACAAAAACAAACAAAAATCCCTCCAAACCCAAAATCCCTACATACTGAAGTTGGACAAACCATCAGGAGAAAAAGAGCCCAAGAATCAATGACCCTCTCATTCACACACTTAGGAGTTTCATAAAACTGGAAACCATAGTTTATGTTATTGGTTCAGTCTCTGAAATTATGAGCTTGCGTGGTTGATCTAGAGAGCTTTGTTCTCCTGGTGTCATCTGTCCCCTCTGTCTGCCTGACTCCTCTTCCACTGGGTCTAGGGGAAGGATTTGATATAATGAATACATATTGTTTAGAACTGTGTGTTTAATCTCTCTCTCTCTCTCTCTCTCTCTCTCTCTCTCTCTCTCTCTCTCTTTCTCTTCCCACCCTCCCCATATTATCTGGCTCTCTATCCCTGAATTCACTGAATTTGTTTGCTGCAGGAAGAAGTCTCTCTAATGATAGCTGAAATAGGCACAGATCTATGAGCATAATTAGGGGTCATTTGATAGTTATTTCTTTTTTCTTTTTCTTTCTATTTTAGACAAGTAGTATTTGCCTTATCCTAGTTTTCTGGGCACTCTAGACTCATGTTCTTGCTTACCCAAGTACTTTCAGATATGCTATTCATCTCCTGGAGTGGACCTTAATTAATATCAGACATTGTTTGGTAACCTATAAAAGTTTGTGCTGCAATAGCCAATTGTGCCACAATTTTTCAGGCAGAAAAACATTGCAGACCAAAAATTTTGTAGCTTGTTTCTCTTTTAGTAGCCTGCAGAGTACCTTCCTATACCAAAGACACTAGAACATAAACCCAGAAGATTCTTATTAGAATGTCTTAGCAAAGACCAGATAATTAGTATTATCTCCCAATGACAAATAGTGTTGAGTCACATTTGGAACTACTAATGCAAACCAGAAAGAGAAACTTTTCCCACATAATAAAGGTGAATCCATTAGAAAGATGCTGGCCAATGTTATATACCCATTGAATGCTTAGAAGTGACAAAGATCCTGATGGAATCCGACTTTAACTCATATGGATTCATAATTCTATGTATCTTACAAACTGTTTTCCAACATGTACTTCTAACCTTCACTACATTTCTCTACTGGTAATGAGAAAACTGTGGTAGGAATGGGATATATTATGTTATTAATAAATATGTTTTGCATGTACTCATAATTATAGGTGTAACAAAGCCATAACTATATACATTCAAATAAGTGTGCATGAACATATTTCCACATGTTTATCAAATCAGCACCTCAGCTATGGAAATCCTTAATCAATGGGACACATTAAGGGGCTCTCTTTCGCGATGGAGAAAACAACACATTGAAGACACATTAAATTTGGCAATAAGGAACAAGAGGAATGGGCCATCTAGACCTCAGATTAACAGATAGAAAGCAGGGCCTTATGAGTGGAAACAGCAATACAAAGCAGCAAGTGTTCCTGGACCAGATGAATATAATCAGTAGAGATAGCTCAAAATGGCATGATGGGTGAGCAGAAAGGAAGAGAATATGCGATTCATAAAACCACAGTTGGAGTGGATGAGATGGGAAAGGTAGACAAAGGCTCCGGGTTACAGTCTCCTAAAAAGGTAGGGCTGTTAGCTCTACAATCCTAAATGGACACCAAGTCGTTACCTTGTACATATCCAGTGAGGTTGAAGCAGGGCTAGGCTGTCAGCATGAAGATAAGTGATGACTTCTCTAAGTACCACAGAGGATGACTCCAAAGCTTGAGACATTAACAGAACTCAGGAGTACCTGTGGGTAGAGATGAAATGGTAAACTTCATCATGACTATGACATGTGTCGCTCAGTATAAATTTACTGCCGTATTAGTGATACATGTGCGAAATTAATACGTGATAATTTTCTGTATATCAATGCTTAATAAAAATGATTTCTTTCATTTCTCCTTGCTTTGTACATAACGGTAACATAAATTCAAAATATTACAACTGTCCAAAGCTACTTCCTTATAAGGAAAAATGATTGTTCACTCTGCTTGTGCTTGCACGTGCCTTACTGAGTACTAATAAAAAACTTGTTTGATAAGAGTCATGCAGGACATGTTGATGAAGTGAATCTTTAGAAATACAAAAAGCCCAGTAAGACTAAGCATGCTCCCTTCAGAGTCCTGTAGGTCAGATATTCTGTTATATTTTCCTTCTATTCAGCAAGAAAGACAGAGCTTCCTCCAATTCTCACAGTTTGCCTTGAGCTTAGAGACAATCTTTAAGCACTGAACACTAATGTTAAAACACATGAGTAATTACAACAACATGTTTCCTAAGATAAGATGTTGTTCCTATGTGGCTACTATTATGAATGGTGTGACATCACCAATGAATTACTCTATTTTCTATCTTCTTTATCATTTAGAAAAGTTAAACAACTCAAACACACACTCCAAAAGCCTCTGGAAGTGATCCAGAATATCTTCCGGTTGCTGTTATTATGATTTTTTAATTTTAGTTTCCTTGGGTTTAGTTGTTGTTGATGGTATGGTGTTGTTTGGCTTTTTAATAAAAGTCACAATGCTGAATTTAACAAACTATGGCCTACTTTATTCAGAGACCCTGATCATCCAAGTCGTGTGGCCTTAGACAACTTTATTTTCCAGTGACTATTTTGTCATCTCTAAGATGAAGATTTTGGAGCTAAGGAGATGGCTAAAAGAGCAATAAAACCTGTCTCAGCTCAGGACCCACATCAAGTAGCAAAGAGTCAACTCCACAAAGCTATCATCTGACCTTACACTGACATCACGGTACTGTGGGGCAAGTCGACGATGCTACTAGGCAGAGAACTGGTAAATTTGATTCGTATCAAACCCAGGGGATTTCAGAATTGAAAATGGCAGGCATGGAGCCAGTTCCCTGCAAACTACCTAATCTGAACATATAACCACGACGCCTCACTGATAGGACCATGACAGTCACATAGCATAAAAACATGGAATTCTCCATGCTAATGCAGTATTTATATAGGCCCTTGAGTGTTTAGACAATGAGCTTCCCAGTCTGGGCATTCCCTCCCAAAACAGGTATTTAATCCCTGTCTTACCCTGAGTAAGGTATATGCATTCACATTCACCACCAAATAAAACAGTTTTGATGAGCAAGGATCTTCTTCAGCAAGGATGGGAGAGTGGGGGAAAGGCCTTGGTCATAAAGAGCTCTCTTCTAGCCTCTATGTATTCTCTGCATTCACTAGGAATCAAACTGGTTCTGTCCCCTATCTCTGACTCTCCAATTCCCTTCCTGTCTTGTGAGTAGATTCCCTGAAGGGAAGCTCAGAGAAGCAACTCCTCTCTCCTCTCTCTCTCTCTCTCTCTCTCTCTCTCTCTCTCTCTCTCTCTCTCTCTCACACACACACACACACACACACACACACACACACACACACACCCCTTCCCATCTCTGAGAAGTAACCCAGTGATGTCTGGGCACACAGGAGACTGAGAAACACAGCATCTGCTTCAGACTCTGCTGTTTCTCACAGGAGAGGCAAGGACTAGGATTCCCCATTACTGTGTTCTTCCTCCACTGAGAGCTTGACAGTCAGTGACAATTGGGCACCCAAGCAGGAAGGCAGAGACACAGCCATTAATGGTATGGCAAACACATGCCGATATTCACACAAACCTTGCACATACAATAACTTGAACTTTTTAAAAGTTAAAATGATGTTACTAACAATCAATTGGATAAGAATCTAAATACTTATGAAGTGATATAACTGTGCTTGAAATTATGTTATATAAATAATAAAATAAAGTGTTACCTGGGTCAAGTGTTGCTATATGTATTCAATGAAATGTGCTTTCTGAATTTTTCTACATAATCTTATTGAAATAACACATTATTCCAGTTATAGTGTTGTATTTACTTCTTAGGTATTGAAAAATTATAATACTTTGGTATTCTACAAGGAAAAATAGCATTGGTAAACTTTTAGTACCATACCAATGTCAGGATTAGTTTCTCTATGTATACCTGGGAGTCACAATATAGCTTATTTCATATTTTTGAATACTAACCACCAAATTTGGCTCTAACTATTTTTCTAACTGGAATTCAGATGGAAACTCATAAGAAAATAATTGACTCATGGTCACATAGTTTCAAATACAGGAGTTTTCTAACTTTAAATTAAGAAACATTTAGATTTACAGACTACAAAATCATTATAGAGAAGCCATGCTTGTTTCATCCATATCTGCATGCTAGATGCACCCTTTTACACTTTATTGTGCTAGTTAGAAATTGGTCCTTTGAAGTGCCACATATAATATCAAAATAATAATTAAAATATTATTTATCAAGAGTTTTTCATCTCTGATTTCTACTTCAAAATCACACCTGAGCACCTGAACAATGAGTGCTGGGCACATATTTAGAGAACTTCTAAATTCTACTAAAGCTTCTTTTGCAACTGCAGAGGAAAAATGAAATGTAATTTTGTAATCATGTGAGTAGTACTGGAATCAGTTTGGAAATTGAGATATAGAATAGCTTTTTTTATAGTCTCCAAAAGGCACATAGAGAAAACAAAAGGGAAGTGTGAAGCAATGAAGAATAAATAGTAAATACATACATATATACATACATGCATACATACATACATACATCATAAATAAATTTAAGAATATATACCATGGCACACACACTTGTAACCCTGGTACATAGAAGCTGGAAGCAAGAGTGAAATGAAAGTTCATCTCTACACAGAGTTTATCATCAGAGGAAAAACAAAAACAAAAAACAAAAAAAAAAACCAGTAAAAACAAACAAACATACAAAAATCCCCACAGAGACAATGAAGACAACTTAAGGACATTAATACTTGTTGGGCATGAAATATCTCTCCTATGATGGTCGTCAAGATTAAATCATTCATTGGTTGGCCACTCTTACAATTCTGTACCTTCATTACTCTAGCATATCTTGTGGGCAGGAAAAGTATAGGTTCCCACTATTGAAAGCCTTGCCTGGTTACAAAAGATGGCCAGATTGGGCTCTGTGTCCTCCTTAGTAGAAGTCTTTGAGGGGTTGGGGATTTAGCTCAGTGGTAGAGCGCTTGCCTAGGAAGCGCAAGGCCCTGGGTTCGATCCCCAGCTCCGAAAAAAAGAACAAAAAAAAAAAAAAAAAAGAAGTCTTTGATATGGTCAGCCTTGTATATTCCAGCTAGTATTAGTGCACACTGTCCCCAATTGTACTCCCAATACTATCTTGCTTCATTCTTTCCCCTCCCCTCCGCTGATCCCTCCTGTTTTTATCCTCACACATTCTCAGTGCAATTATGAACTCTATTCTAATTTTTCTTCCCATGAATATCCATGAGACCCTCTAGCTTTCCTTCTCACACACACCCTCTGTGTCTATATACTGCAGCAGTTTTTATTCTTTCCCTAATAGCCTTTGTCCACTACAAGTGAGTACGTATCATGTATGTCTTTCTGGATTGACTCACTCAAGAAGATTTTTTTTCTTCTACATTTGTCCATTTGCCGCAAATATCATCAACAAGATTATATATATATATATATATGTATATATATATATATATATATATGAGAAATACTCCACTGTGTATATACCACCTTTTATTTACCCATTCTTCTCTTGAGAAACATCTATGTTGTTTCTAGTTTCTTGGCCTTATGAATAAAGTTTCTGTAAATAGTTGAGCAAGTGTCCTTGTTTTAGGATGGAGTCCCTTTTGCATATATGCCCAAGAAAAGTATAGCTGAGTCTTGGGGTAGATTAAATGCAAGTTTTCTGAAATACCAATGTGCACTCCCCCCAGCAATGGATGTGTGTTCAAGGAGCTCTACATCCTCACCAGCATGAGTTATCACTGGTCGTTTTGATCTTAGATATTCTGATGATGCCAAGTAGTCTTAGTTTCTGTTGCTTAGGTTCCTGTGCTTGCCTCTTGCCATCTGGTTTTCTCTGGTGTTAGCTGGTCTTGCTGTCTCTGACTGGGGCTTGACCCTCCTGTAAGCCTGTGTCAGCACTCCTGGAGACTGACTTTCTCCCAGTTGAGTCTGGGTATAGAGAGCTGTGTCACAGGGTCAGCTGTGGATGCAGGTGGAAAACAGAAGGATCCTGTCCCAGGCTCCTCCTAGATTCCTGTGTCCAGAGGAATTTCTTGGGCCAGAAATTTGCGCAGAAGTCGTGGTCTCCACTGAGCTCTCAGGATTGTCCATACTTGACTCAGGAGACTCCACCTTTCTCCCCCACTGGATTTGGGTACAGAGAACTGTGGGACTGGTCAGCTCTGGACACAGGAGGAAACCAGAAGGATCATGTCCCACATGGCTCCTGGGTTCCTGTGTCCTGAGGGCTCCAAGCCGGTCCCTTGGAGCAGAAGTTGTTGTCTTCTCTGTTCTCAGATGTGTCAGAGCTCCTGGAGACTGGTTTTCAGCTCTGTGTACAGTCGGAGACTGGAAGGATCTTCTCCCTAACTGTTCCTAGGTTCCTGTGTCCAGAGGGCTCCAGACAGGTTCCTTTTGAGGCAGGAATGTAAGCAGAAATGGTAATCTCCCCTGAGCTCTTAGGATTGTTCGCACTTCTGAGAGTCCAGCTCTCTCCTTCCAGGGATTTGGGTACAGAGAGTATATTCTGACAAGTATAAGATGAAATCTTGAAATAGTTTTGATTTACACTTCCCTGATGACTAGGGATAATGAACGTTTCTTGACCATGCAAGAGTCTTCTATTGTGAATCCTCTATTTAGATCTGCACCTCATATTTTAATTGGATTATACGATATGCTCATACCTAATTTCTGAAGTTCATTATATATTTTGGCAATTAGCCTTTTGTTGAATATGGAGTTGATAAAAACCTTTTTCCTTTCTTTAGGCTTTTGTCCTATTGGTGCTGGATAACCCAGAGCCCTGATAAATCAAGCATGACCAGCAGACAAAATACCAATGAACGATTCTTATAATATTTGTAATAGCAACTTTTATTCACTTGGAGGTTTACTGAGCAGTATGGTCACCCTTTCTATCTCTGAGTTCTTGCTGCCTGGTTCCACTCAGCTGTTACAACAAAATCTCTACTCCAAACTACTTTATTCAAATTGGCTTCTCTCAGCAACTGACTGAATTAGTCTGTTCTGCCTCAAACTAACTCTAGAAATTTGTTCTAAACTTCTGGCTTCTTCTCACTTTCTAGCTAATTCTGTCTTCACCCGTAGCCTGTCTCCGTAAAACTGTCCCATGAAACTCTCTCTCTCTCTCTCTCTCTCTCTCTCTCTCTCTCTCTCTCTCTCTCTCTCTCTCTCTCTCCTTTTTCTGAACTGTTCTCTTAACTAGACTCTCTTTTCTTCCATATCTGTTATAGCAGGAGTTGGGCATTTCCTATATCAGACTCATTCTATCAAATCTTTCTCTGATTCATCAATTTGTCTGTCCTTCAATTAGACATCATGTTTAAACATGGCTGCTTCCTTCTACAAATTAACTTTACCTTCATTGTTTTCTACTAACAGTATCTGCTATGAGTAGGTCTATATTCCAGATAGAGGGAATAGAGGCATGCCATTCCAGTAACACCACATAGACATAAAAGGTTTTAGGATGTCATCCCTTGCCAGATCAGTCATGTTGCCATTTTAAAATTCATCTATGGATATGCTGCTATGCTTATAGATTCCTATCTAGCCCAACTGTCATCAGAAAACCTTTATTCAGCAACTGATGAAACTAGATGAAGGGACCCACAGTCAAACATCAGAAAGAACTTGGTAAACTTTGTGAAAGAGGGGAAAGGGGATTGTAGCAGCTGGAAGGCCTATAGAATCAACTAAGTAATTTGCACAGGGACTCACAGAACTGAATTGGTAATTACAGAACCTGCATCCTTTTTAGATCCTCCTTGTTATGGTTATATAGTTTGTTGCTCTCTTGGGACTCATAGCAATGTCACTGATTATTTTGTCTGCTCTTGGCAGATGCTTTCTCCTACTGTGTTGCCTAGTTTTGCTTTGATATGAGAATTTGTATCTAGTTTTATTGCATCTTGGTAATTCTAAGTTGATATCCCTATGAGGTCTGCTCTTTTCTGAAGGGAATCTGAGGAGGAGTGGTTCTGGGGAAGAGGGCAGAAAGGGTTGGGACTGGGAAAAGTGGAAGGAGGGGAAACTGAAGTCAGAATATAAGATATGAGAGAAGAAAAATATTTAAAAACAAGCAACAATAATTCATTGTTGAGAAATATATAAAATTAATAAAAATAACAATTTATCTTTATTCCATACATTCTACTAAATTTGGAATTAACTAAAACCTAAGCAGTTGGGTATACCTATGAATCTTTTTTGTCTAATTAAATCATTTAAAGTGGGAAGACCTATCTTTATCAGGGATCTTTTGAGGTAGGAATATCTACTTTTAATCTAGACAACACCTGGTAGCAGCATATAGAAAGAACATGGAATAAACAAAGCATTTGCTCTTCACCTACCTGCTCTCACCCACACTGGCATTTATTTTTCTTTCCCTGTCATTAGATCCTACTGTTCTCCGATCTGAAGTATAACGAAGACCAGCAGAGACATCCAACCTAGTAGACTGAACAACAACGGGATACTTGGACCTTCCATTGGTACACAGCCACAATTAAATGGGCAGGTCGATAGATGACAGATAGACAGACAGACAGACAGACAGACAGACAGACAGACAGAAAGGTGCCCTGACTAATGCGCAGATCAATTTTGAATCTTCATTGGCATTACAGACTTGCTTCAATTTTTGAATAGATGGAGACTTTGGAAAATGCAGTGATGACTCCCCCTCCCCACAACCCCCAAGCTTTGAAGAAATAAAGAGTTAACAACTATGATCATGTCAAGTATGGGTTGCAAGGAAATCATTCTCTGAAAATTGACAAGGGGGTCTGTTAGGACATCTTGTTACAGTTAACATATGGCTGTTAAATATAATATTGTGAGGGTCACAAAAATGATACATCTGTTACACATAATCTCTCACCATTTTCTGATTTAATCTATTTTGATATAAGGCCAATTTTCAGGAAAAAACTCTTTATATTAATGTTATAAAGGTCATTCTTAAAACTAATTATAAAGTGCCTTAACACAGAAGTAACAAAGTAGTAATGTACAACAAATTGCCTAAAATTATTTTGAAATGTAATTTCACCCCAGAACACTGAAATGAGGAAAGTTTCACTAATGAATAGAACAAATATTGTTCTTCACAACAGAACAAAAGGCCACACTAAAGAAAATGAACTTTGGCCTATTGGTTCTACGAACAGGCACAGAAGTTTTAATAGAACATGCTTCCTGTTCATGAGATCATAAAATGCATATCAACCTTTTCAGTTTCTAAATATAGAAAAACAGTTAGAAAATAATAAAAGACAATGGTATTTATGACAGAGGATAGATTTAGGAAACTGATGAGAAGAAAATAATTAAAGCAATTCAAGTGCAGAATGGGGGAGGGTCTTTCTCTGAATTTTATCAAATATATTTAGATTTCAGTCGCTGAATAGATAATTATAATTTCTTCACAGCTGGGTAGGTTGACAGCAAGTTGGAATAGTTAACATAAGTCTAACTCTGGTTAGAGCAACTTCAGGCATCACAGTGCCACAGCGCACTCATAACTACATTTCTCTGAAAATAGATAAAATTAAAATGTTTAGGGAATTGTGAAAATAAAGCATAGATGAATTCTGCTCAAATAAATGTTATAAGATTTCAAGTGAAACAGAATAAAGCATTCCCGTGAGCAACGGAATCTGCTGGGTGTTTTAGCCACCACCATCTTGTAGCCTTCTGTCCAAGTAACTTACTTTTGTGTCTTTTTATAACTTATTTTATTTTGTTTCGGGGTGTGTGTGTGTGTGTGTGTGTGTGTGTGTGTGTGTGTGTGCGCACGTGCTTGCGTGCATAGAGACTCAAAGCCACCTTCTCATACTTTGAAGATGCAAGTTTCTATTAGAAAATATAAAGTCTGCATTCTTTGGCTCAAGTTTTAAAGGATCACTCAATGACTGTAAGAAGAATTTGGAACAAAATTGAATCTCTCATCCATGTCTCTCAGTTATTGCCGCAAAAGAGACAAAATAGATGACTCCTGAAAATATTTTCAAAATAATTTACTAGGTGAGATTATTGCATAGTGTGCGTTCCTTGTATCCACCTTTTTTTTCCCTCATACAATTCTCAGAGTCATCACCCTCTTCCACAAACTTGTGACCATGTCTTTGTGTTGTCTTATTATTCTTAGATGTGTGGTCTTCTACTAGAGTGTGGCGGACTTACCAAGATCTCTAGTGAGAACTGGCTTTCACTGTTTCAGCAGTTCTCAATTATTAATCGTTTCTTGGAGAGTAGTAGAGTTCCTTGCCCATTCCCCTATCCATTCTGAGATTCTGCCTGTCCTCAGCCTGTACAAGGTTTGTGCATATTCTCACAATTGCTGTGAATACACATCTGCAGAGGAAATGATGTGTCTAAAAAATACTTTTTTTGTCTTCCTTCTATCTCTTCTACTCTTCCTGTCACCTCTTTTACATGTTTACCCCAGTCAGAATAAGCTGGGGTAAGAACTAAAACTGTAACAAATGATTGTATGGATGTGGGGAAAAGGAAATACTTTTTCACTGCTCTTGGTATTTCAAACTGTTACAGTGAAATAAATGAGGACATTCCACACAGAGTTATGAATAAATCTACCAAAGGATCCAGCTATACATCTCTTGAACATATATCCAAATGAAAATTGTTTTGTATATTTTAGTAGTGTACTGAATCTTGTAAATATTCTTCTAAACATTGTAGGTGATTGGTCGAGATGCTCAATGGAGTAAACATCACTTCGATTTTGTTGCCTTTATAATTGTTCTTGCTCAATTGGTTTTCCATGATCAGTTTTACTATGAGAGAGAAGCATCATCTGTTAAAGAAGCACTATTGCATTTGCTGAAAGTGTCAAATTCATCATATCATGTCCTTTCTGTGAGAGCTCAGGGGAAGAACTTCTTTAACACAATAATATCAAAAAATAGGTTGCAGGCCTTGTGATGAATTTTAATAAGTTTATAAGCAAGATTGCCTACTCTACTTTGACCAAATAAAAATTTGAAATTAAAATTTGGCTTATGTTTCTATTACAGACAAATAAGTAGTATGTTTGCATGCTAAACATCCATCTTAAAACCTGAACATTGTGTATCCTTTCATTTTTATCTCATCAGAACTGCTTTCTATTCTCATATTTTTCATGATAGTTATCTTATATGATATTTAAATTCTTGATAGTGATAGAATATTAATAACATACTAATGTATGTACGTCCCCTCACTCTGTTACAGTTTAAACATTACCATCTCTCTTCTCCATCTAAACCTCTGAGTGTTTTAGTAACAACGGCATAGAATATTGCAACAATTATTTTCTGAGCTATCCTTCACTCATATTACTTCCAATTTTTAATTTTAATATTCTGTTTATTTAACCTAGTTCAAATGTTTTAATAATAGTAAATTCATATTTAAAGAAATAGGAGACTTGCTTTTCAATGAGTCATTTTTTCCAAACTATATGTAAGTTTTTAGATGAAGAATATGATTTCTTAACCAGTAAAACTTCTATGACCACTGCTATTATATTTTAGGAAAGAATACATTGTTTCTAACATAATTATTGGAACTTGAAATTTAGATTTAGCTTAAGTTCCTAATATACACAAAATAAATGTTATGTTGCATGCTATATATTCATGATAAGGGCTGAATCTATTGTTTATTTTTATTTCTTCACTTTTTATTTCATTCAAAACAAGAACACATTGTTTCTAGCATAATGGCTATGTTATCTTTGGCAAATTGTAGTGGTTATGATTAGTTATTTTCAATAAGGTAATTTATTGACTTTATTCATTTACTTTCATAGTATTTAAAAATTTTAAAACAAGTCATCTTTGAAGAACAGATATAGTAACTAAAGTAGTACTTCTAAATTTTCTCACTATAATAATGTAGCTCCATGTAATATTTGTACTTATTTTTACTATTAATGGCAACAAAATAGTTACATGTGTTGTTATTGCTGTGCATCACATTGTATTTTAATTGCTTTTTAAATCTTCACACGTGTTCTGTGGGGTATGTACATTTACCTTCATTATATAGCCCAGAACACTGCCAATGTTTGCAAGTGGGAAGTTAGCCGTTCTATCTGAATAAACAGATGGCATAGATAGGCTTGAACTTCAGCACCAACATTCATCACCTCGAGGTCCGTTTTTAGAGCCTTTATTATGTACTTCTGTATAATTGTCCAAATTAAATAAATTGCATCTTCTCTGTTTTCACTGTCTTTCATCTTCTTCTCTCTGCCTCTGTATGGTTTCCTTCTTCTAGATTGCCCATGTAGTTTAAAATACTTATAGGATATTCTTGGATCAATGATATTTTATGCTCTCTGATGTAGTCATTGATATAACTCAAAGTGCCATCTTTCTTTGGCCTCAGTGCTTGACATTATTGTTATGCATCTACCAGGGTTCAACATCTATAATTTTTATTTGATTTTTAAGAAATATTTATTTCTTTATTTATCTATTTATTTATTTATTATGTATACACTGTTCTACCTGCATGTATGCCTGCAGGCCAGAAAGGGCACCATATCTCATTGTAGGTAGTTATGAGCCACCATATGGTTGCTCGGAATTAAACTCAGTACCTTTGGAAGAGCAGCTAATCCTGCTAACCTGTGAGTCATCTTATTAGATTTTTTTTAAAGCACCGTTTTAAGAAATTATTTTCTGAAAATGAGGTTTCCATTTTATTCTTTGAAATGAGAAAGAAACTAATATTTAATTTCCAAACAGTTAAAGATGATATATATTATGGGTTCTTCAATAAGTACACATTAATACAGAAGCATGTAAGTGAAATACTAAGAAATACCTTTAACATTGGTTAAATAAGCTAATATTTGTAGGTCTCTGCAAATGTAATAGCAAAGGTAAAACAAACAGAAGCTGTAAGAATGAACTACTATAACATAATAATGATTTTAGGTTGTTTCTAATGAAATTGGATTATCATAATATTTAAGAGCAAAATAAGAAAAAATATGATTTATATGTAGCTACCTTCCACTTTATCACATAAGAAAGAAGAGGATCAGGGAGAGAAAGTAGAGAAGGCAGTGGAGGAGGAAAAAGAAGAGAATAAGGAAGAAAAGGATGAAAAATAACAAGACAAAATAAAATTGATTCTGGGCTCTGTGCATTTCCTGAACATTAGAGAAAAAGTAAAAAATAGAATGTGAAGAACAATACTTGGCAAATGATACAATAGGGTTAGTAGACAAGATAGGAAATGCATGCCTCATTCTGCTATTTCACTGGTCACTGGCACCACACTGTGCTATTGCCTTCTGGAAACAGGTACCCATCCTCTTATGTTCTTCCTTATTCTTTGAAGGTCTTTGTTCCATATTCGCCATTTCAGACTTCACCATGACATGATAAGCATTCACTTTTTTGAAGACTTTACATAGAATACTCATGTTCTCAATATCTGATTTTATAAAAAAGAAAGAAAGAAAGAAAGAAAGAAAGAAAGAAAGAAAGAAAGAAAGGAAGGAAGGAAGGAAGGAAGGAAGGAAGAAGGGAGAGAGGGAGGGAGGGAGGAAGAAAGAAATTCTAAGAGACAAATGGTGCCTCTCATTCCTTTTCTCATGTTGTAAGGGGCATTGGCAAGCAAATAACTCCTCTTTTTTTCTTTATTTGAGTTGTTTTTACAATTGTTTGTTGGTTGGGTATTTGTATGTTTATTTGCACATATGTGCCAGGAAGTATGAAGACTAAAGGACTGATGAAAATCAGGTCTTTCCTTTGACAATATGCCTTCTGTAATCAAACTTGGATCCCAACCTTGCCAGTAATCACCTATGCTAAATGGGCCTCTCTGCTGAGTGTTTCCTCATTCCTTGGTGTCTGTATGTCCACGAGCTTAAGCAGACTATGCCAAGTTATTCACCTGAAATTAGGTGCTGTTTGAATACTATTCTGAAAGTGTAGCTTCAGTCTGGTGTCTAAAGCTGACAGCATTGTTCTAACTGTAATTCACTCACCCTTAACTTAATCATATACTTAAGAAAAGCATAATAAAGTGTTAACTTCCCTTTTCTTTTGTTCAAATATGAATTTCATTAATTCAGTGCTTCTTTCATTTGAATTTTCAAAATCAACTCTCTCTTTATTGAAAATTTGCAGAGACTTTCTTATAAATGACAAATCCACACAAGTAATCCTATCCACTTTCTACCTTCCATGGCTCCTATCCTGTATGTTAAGCTAAAAGAATTTGAACAAGTTCACTAGATTTTTCTTTTGTAGCACCAATTGTTAGTTGAATGTAAGTGGGGATTGTAAGAGCCTCATCCTTAATAAAGTAGTACAAAATTTATTATTTCAAAACTTAATAAAAATGCACAACAAGAAGAGAAGAGTCTGTAGTAAAATGTAACTGAAATGTCCTTTAGCTGGCAAGTACTAATGAGGTAACTTTAATGCTAAAGTCCAAATTTGGATGCTGGCCAACTCTGAAACTCATGACTACAGGTTTCAGTGGTTTCTTAGCTAACCACCAGGGGGAGAACTCCAGTAATGCATTCTTCAGTTGAAAGCAGTGCTAACTGAATTTGCTGTTTTTGCACCCATGAGGACATTTTCTTTGGGGTACACCAGAGACTTATATTATGACTCTTAGTCCTGAGTTTATGAAAAACATATGTTCGTCCCCATTTCAATTTCCCTCTTTGGAAGTCTCTATGGACACTATATAATGACGTGGATATGAATAGACATTGACCTTTAAGGAAGAGATGTCATCTAGAATCATACGACTGCTAACTACCTAAGTTCCAAGTGACACCCATTTCCATAGCCACAGCTTAGTCGCTAGAGAACCAGCCTAAAAGAACGTATCATCCAAATAGACCAAAGAGTGCTTCAGTCACACTCTTGTGCTGAGAACAAAGGTCAATGCCATCTCCTTGAATTCACTGAAAGGGCTACTGAGTAAAACAGGAGCAAGATGCCAATGAGAAGGCAAGGTGTGTGCTCATGAACTTTCCCTAACAGGCCATCCCTTGGTCAACAGGCCAGTATCTTAGAAATAGGAACAGAAAGACAAAAAATAGCAGAAAAATGTCTCATGTTAAGGAATTTTAAGCTGCCCATTTGACAAAGAACAAGTAAACAAAGTAATGATGTTTCATTTTCATTTATTTTTTCAGTAAAATTATATGGGTATAATAAAAAGAATCACTACTACTGCAAAGTTAAAACTTAATTGGACAGAATAGCATAAAGATATTGTGAGGGACAGAATTTAACATTCTTGGAATATATGCCAAAAGTTATTTTCTAGAAAAAGCAATTGCAAAAACCTCTATTTCTAGCAATGTTTCTATTTGTCTTGTATGACAATTACACACCCCTGGTTCGGTGCTTCTGCTCTGTGGTGAGTCTGTATTCACATTCTTCCATGGGTCCTTCAGAATGTTTCTAAGACACATATAAAAGGAAAGCAAGTCACATCAGACTGTGGTGTTCATGATCAATTTTCGGGAAGAATAAGAAATAGAACTCAAAAATGATTTAATACCAAAGTGACGATAAAGTCCTTACTTGTTTAATAGTACCCACGTATCTACCATAAGCAGTGTGGAATTTAGTAGAACATGACTATTTATGAATAGAGGATGATGTCTGTGATACTTTACCACTTGAATAAAAAGAGCTTCACTCCACAGCACCAGTACTTACCTTGTCCTGAGAAGAACAATAACTTGGTGGGCAAGACCTGATGTTCTGGACTAATCATAAACTTTAAATTTGTGGAGGCAAAATATCTGATTTGTATTTTGTTATCTTACTTCCCAATTAAACTAATTATACATCACTACTTGATCAGGCGATTATTTTCTATTCTTCCTCAATCCATGAATATGTTATATTCCGTAAATTAAATAGTCATTCTTGAAATAACACGTTTTAAAATCAACTGAAATAACTGAAAGTAGAAAAAGCTGAGCACAAAATCTTAGTCAGATTATTAGCATGCACATTATCAACACAACTGTTTATGTATAATATGCTAAATGTCTATGTAAAATGTAAATGCAAGAGTGGATACAATTATATGGCTATCAACCCGTAAAACACTCAGTGCACATTATACTTTGTGGAATATATTTTGGATGAGTTGAGACAGATTGTGTAATAAAATGAACATGGCAAAAGTGGGTTTAAGTCAGGAAACAGAACAGTAAAGCAATTTCCTGAGTTATTTAAATGCTTTCAAAGAGAAATGTCATTACATCCTTCAGTTACACTGGCATATAATTACATAAGCATCACAAATAACAATGTCTCACTAAAAAAAAACAGAAGTTATTATAGAATAATTCTTTCACATCATAAACCTTCATTTTAAGCTCAGGTAAATACATAAAAAGAATTATTTTTTACCAGAATTTATTATAGTCATGGAATCATCAATTATTATTATAATTTGAAAAAAGTTTACTTTTAACTTCAGAAAAACCTTTCTCAATCTTAATAATATTGTTTATTAAACATAAAATTCATATATTATTTTAGCATCAAACCCAATTATGGTAAATTTTACAAAAGAAGTTAAACCTTGAGTTACACTTTGAAAATTATTCACTGTCCTTTGTAGTCAGTTAAATATTTGCAATAATTTCAAGTTTTTTCTAATTATAAATGGCTTAATTATAAACATAACAAGTAAATATTGTTTCTAATTTAAAGACCTATATTGTCTACAAAAACTTTAACTCTGAGTTGCTAGTGCTCTGAAATCACTAGGTAACATGGGAAGGTATTTTGTAAGGACAATAAATATACTGGGAAAGGGGCAGAAAATATGAATTGTTGCACTTTTTTAAAAGGGTTGGCCATATAAGTGGTTAGAACAAAGAACTGAAATGTTAGAGAATTCCTAAAAACCACAGCAGACCAGAATATTAGTATCTTAGAAAATGATACTGGACTTCCAAGGTTTGCAAACCCTAGATAAAAAAGGATCTAGAGCCAATTTTCAGTTCTGTCTCGTTGTTCTCTACTCATGGAGGAGATAAAGACTATAAGCAGAGCAGTGACATGATACTTTCACCTTAACTGGAACCCATAGAATGCAATATCCATCTAGCATTAGGGAAGACATAAAGGATTTCAGCATGCCCCAAGCCATAGGCCACTGTTATGACAACAGTAATCAAAGTAAAAATTATCTGCTATGAAACTGAGCTACTCCAGAGGAAGTGAAAGGAAAGAAACCTGAACCCTGAACCTGATAAATGGTAGGTCGCACTTGCCAGAAAGTCATGTGCACTGTCCACAGACTTTCTCCTCTCTCTCTGCTTCCCTAGACCTAACCCATTAGTCTCCTCCCTAACAATACAACATATTACCTGATGTGGCCTTCCTTGATCACTGCCCATATCTCTTGAGGATCTCATGGACCATCACTTCTTGACCTCTTTCCCAATGCATTCTAGCCCTCAACACCAGGATCTGTAGAGAAATTTTAATATAGTAACATGGCTGCTCAGATCACATCCAAAGACCTTTTAGGTCTGTGTGATATGACTGAAATGCAAGCACACCTTTAGTGTTCACCTTGTTTTTTCATTAATTAATTTATTTATTCACTTTATGTGGCGATTGCACCCACCCTTCTTTCTCTCTTCCCAGTTCCACCCTCCTACCCACTTCATCCATTTCCACCATCCCGTTCTTCAACCCCCTCAACAACAACCCATATTGGCACAATCTCTTCCACTGAAATAAGGCAAGCCAGCCCAGCTAGTAAAAAAGAATCTAAAGGCAAGTGACAAAAATTCAAGTCAGTAACAGCACACATTTCAATTGTTTGGGGACCCATATGAAGCCCTAACTGCAAGTTGGCTACAGATGTGTAGAGGGCCTATGTCCAGTCCATGCATGGTGGTTCGATTACTGTGAGACCCCTTGGGCTCAGGTTAGTTGGCTCTGTATGTCTTCTCGTCATGTTCTTGACCCATATCTCCTCAGCCACACTCCCTCAATTCTTTCCCTGGATCTTCTTCAGACTCCCTTACCTCTGTCTAATGTTTGCATAACAGTCTGTGCATCAGTTTTCATCAAATGATGGATAGCCCCTCTAAGATGAGTTGTTCTAGTCTCTTGTTGGCAAGCATAGCAGGATATCATTAGGAGTTGGCTCTTTCTGATGGAGTGGGTCTCATGTTCGGTCAGCCTCAATTGAATTTATTTATTTATTTATTTATTTATTTATTTATTTATTTATTTATTTATCTATCTACACCTCAAGAATGGCTCCCCATCCCCCCGCCTCACCACTGAGTCCCTCTACTCCTCTGAGTAGGTGGAACTTTCCTGGGTATTACCCCAATCATCTGCCGTTGAGACCAGAGAAGGCAGCCCTGTTGGGCAATGGATACCACAGTCTGGCTACAGCCCTAGAGAGAGCCTTTGCTCTAGTAATTGGGGAAGCCACATGGAGACTGATCTGCATATCTGTTATATATGTGCAAGGTGCCTTGTTTACGCTTAGGTATGGTCCTTGGTTGATACACACCTTTAATGTCAAACAATGAAGGTGTAGTTAGTTTGTACAAAGCACCTATATTTGGAAGTGTTATTAAATTAAGAGACAGACAAAGTGGCTAATCAGCAAAAGATTTAACAGAATAGAATATGTTTAACTCTCACAAGAACAGCATAGATATAACATGACAGAAGACAGGAGTAGGAGGAGGTAGAGAAGGGGAAGGAAAATGGGAAGAAGGAGGAGGAGGGAGAAGAGGAGTTAACAGTTTTACTTGGACACTTGTAGACAGACAGATTGCAGACTTGTAAAGAGAGAACAAGCCATAGAATGGGAAGAAGCTAGAAGATTGGAGTAATAACTAGAGTTAGTATGAGGCCAAGCAGAGCAATTCAATGAGTAGTTGAGAGACGCCATTTTAAATCAATCAGCATGGACTGGAGTTTGAGTCAGAAGAGCTGATCTAAACCAACCAATAGACTTTAGAAAGAACTGGAAAGTCTTAGCATATTCAGCAGTAAGTCTCAGAGGCTGAAAGCATTCTAGGGCTAGTTTAGGTTGTCCAGAGTCTAGAAGCTTCAAAGACTAAGCCTAGGGTAGCAGCTGGAGGCAATAAGCCACAGAGACAATTCCTACAGGTGAATAAAAATTTAATTTACAAGGAAGCTTTCCTTATGAAGACACAATTTAAGCACATGAGTAAAACAGTCAAAACCTCGCCATTACACTCTCTGTAACTCCAAAGAGGTAGTAGTAACCAAAGAGCTAAACACCAACCCAACAGAGAAAAACGCAGAAGTCAATACCTAGGACATATAATCATGGCTAAGTCAGATGCTTAGATCCTAACATAAGAACACGATCAATAACAGGCTGGAAAATATGTGTTCACAAGAGATGAACTACTCTATAAAGTAGACGCTGAATAGTACAACATAGCAGAAGAATAAGGAAAAACTCCATAAACTTTATTAAGATTATAGAGGTCTTTAAAGAAGAAATGAATAAGTCATTTAAAGAAAGGCAGGAAAACATGAACTACTTGCAAAAATGAATGGATCCCATAAAGAATGCTAGGAAAAGCAAAGAATAAACAGTGGAGAGAAATGAATATAACTATTCAAGGCCTAAAAATAGAAATAGATGCAATAAAGAACAAAAACTAAAGGAGTTCTGGAAGTGAAAATGTTAGAAATTCAAACTGGAACTAGAGAAGCAAGCTTCATCAACAAAATACAAGAAAATGAATGGATGATATCAGGCACTGGATACTCTGAATAAAGAAAATGTTAAATCTTTAAAGTTATTGACACAAAACATTCAGACAACCTTGGCCACTATGAACAGACTGAACTTAATACTAGTAGGAATTGAGGAAGGAAACAAATTCCTGCTCAGTTCAGAAAAATCACAGCAAAAAAATTTTCTAAACTAAACAAGAACATGTCAAAAGATTCAACAAGCAAACAAAATGCCAAATACATTGGACCAGGAAAAAAAGCATTCTTGCCACTTAATAACCCGAACACAAAACAGACTATTAAAAGATACAAGGTAAAAATACCAAGTGACATAAAAGGGAGGGTGCTATTAGAATTATACCAGAATTTACAATAGAGATTCTAAAAGCCTGGAGAGATGTGCTATAGACTCTAAGAGACCATAGATACCAGCGAAGACTATTATACCCAGCAAAATAGTCAATTATCATAAATGAAAAATATAAGATAACTCACAATAAAATGAAATATGAACAATATCCAAAAATTCAGCCTGGCAGATGGTGCTAGAAAAAAAGTCTCCAATACTAGGAAGTTAATTACTGTTAGTGGCTGTCTAATAAATATTTTTGTAAGTTTCCTCTTAACCCAGCTACCTCCCAAATAATTGAGACTGAACTATTATATTTATTTAGCAAGATTTAAGGGGTACAACAATAATCCTGGATACCTCCCAGTCAAAATCCCTGTTATACTTGAATTTTAGTACTGATCTCGCTTTGGGGGATCCAGGTGTTTTGCCATGTTGTCTCCTGGACTTTCTCCTTTTGGTAAATCACCATCTTTTCTTCCTCTTTCCCCTTCCCTGACAGGGAAGAAGCCCAGTCCTATTCTCTCCATACTCAACTGACTGCTTACATTTTTATTGACCTATAAAAGAATAATTTGGGAGCAGTGTTTTAGAATCAGATAGGCAAAGAGATCAGCATTTGAAAAATAAAAGGATAATTTTTACAGAATGCACTATAACATCTCCCAACAAACTATACACACTACAAACATGAGAAACAAAACCAGCAATACTAAAATAAGGAAAGGACACACAAACATACACACAGAGAGACACATAGATACCACTGTAGGACTGGTTCTGATGCTAAGATTGGTTCCCCAATTGGTTCTTGAACTATTAGTAAAGAGGCCAAGTGCCAATTGCTCGGTGGAAGGAAAGAGAGGGTACTTTCAGGTTCCTGGAGAGGAGGGAAGGAGATGCAGGGAAAGGAAAAGCTTTTTCACTATGTTTCAGAGTGAGAAAAGGCGACCAGCCATGCGAGATCTCAGATGGAGCAACAATAGGCCTCTTCTGCATGTTGGAGCTTAGAGCAATAACTAAGTTGAGGTCAGATTTAGGGGTGCTGAGATAAGAATATTTGGAAGGGCACACTAGCCACTTGATAGATTAGAAGTATGCAGAAAATGAGCCAAGAAGACATGTTGAAATTGAACAATGTGTATATCCTTTTTCATCCACAGATCCAATAGTCTCTGGGAGGGGGTGGTAGTGCAGTCTGTCTGGAGCCTAAAGCAGGGCATCAAAACTGCATGCTACATTCTACCACCCCCAACAAAATCAAAGTAACTGTAATAAACAATCATTGATCATTGACATATCTCATTATCAATGGCCTCAATTTTCCAATTAAAAGACACAGACTAACAGAAGTAGAAATAAGATCTATCCTACTGAATCAAAGAAAACACTTCAATGTCACAAATAAACATTACCTCAGTATAAAAGATTAGAAAATATTATTGCAAGCAGATGGACCTAAGAAACAAACTGGTTGTATCCATAGTAATTTGTAACAAAACAGGCTTTAAAGAAAAACTAAATAAGAGAGGTTGGAGAGAACATACATAGTAATCAAAGGCAAACAATCTACCAGATGACATCTCCATCTTAACATCTATGCACCAAACTCAAGGGCAACCACTGTGTAACAGAAATACTGTTCTAGCTTAAATTACATATTGATCACTACACACTGACAGTGTGAGACTTCAATATCCAACTTTCACCAGTGAAGAGGTGATTGAGACAAAGCCAAAACTAAGGAATACTGGATCTAACAGACAATATAAAACAAATGGACCAAGTGGATTTTTATAGAACATTTCACCCAATCACAAAAGAATATAACTTCTTCTCAGCACCTCATGGAAATTTTGCCAAAATTAATCACATACTTGGACTAAAAACGATTATGCCTCAACAGAAGAAAATTGAAATATTTCCCTGCATTAGAAAACTACAGATTAACCTTGCTACCAACAACAAAAACAACATAAACTTATAAACTCATGGAAACTGAATAACTTTATACTGAATGAAAAAATGGGTGAAGGCAGAAATAAAGAAATCGAAGTGCAAAGTTCATAATACAAAGTGCCTATAATTAAAACAAAAAGATAAATCTCATACTACACATGTAACAGCACACCTAAAATATGTACGACAAATAGAAGTAAGCACATGCAAGAGGAGGAAAAAACACCTATAAGTACTAAAATCAATGAAATAGACACAAAAAGAACAATACAAAGGATCAACAAAAGACTGTTGTTTCTTTGAAAACCTTAAGATAGACAAATTCTTATCCAAACTTATTGAAAGACAAAGAGATAATATCCAAATTAACAAAATAAGAAATAAAAAGGGGGACATAAAAATACATACTGAGGAAATCCATAGTATCATAAGGAAATCTTTTGAAATATTATACTTCACTAAATTGGAAAATTGAAAAGAAATGGGTTGTTTCCTTAATTGCTGTAACTTACAAAGTTAAATAAATAACAGGTAAATAATTTAAACAGACTTATAACCCCTAGTGAAATAGAAGCCATCATTAAAAGTTTCCCAACTAAAAAACAGCCAGGGCCAGATAATTTTATTGCATAATTTTACCAGACTTTAATAGAAGAATTAGTGCCAATACTCCTCAAATTACACCACGTAACAGAAACAGAAATGACAAGGCCCAATTCACTCTTATGAGGCTAAAATTACTCTGATATTTAAACCATGTAAAAACTCAATAAAGAAAGACTTACAGACCAATTATCCTTATGAACATAAATACAAACATATCCAATAAAATATTTGGAATCTTAATCTAAGAACATACCAAAAACATCTTCTGGCATGGTCAAGTAGGCTGCATTCTAGAGAGACAGGAATGGTTCAATATATGAAAATCCATCCACATAATCAACTATGTAAACAAAAATTAAAAGTGATTATTTCACTAGATGCTGAAAAGACATTTTTGACAAAATGTAACACCCTTTCATAATAAGAAACTTGAAGAGATCAGGGGTACATGGAGCATACCTAAACACAGTAAGTCCAATTTACAGAAATTCTATAGCCAATATCAAATTAAATGAAGAGCAACTCAAAGCAGTTCAAATAAAAGTAGGGACAAGAAAAGGTAGTCCTTGAAATTTTAGATAGAGAATGAAATCAAGGGGAAATAAATAGGAAAGAAGAAGGCAAAGTATGTACTTGCAAATGATATAATAATATACATAAGCAACCTGAAATTTTCTACTAGGAAACTTGTACAGCAGATAAATATTTTCAGCAAAGTGGCAAGATACAATATTAACTCAAAAAAAGTAGTCCTCCTATATACAAATGACAGGATAAGAAAGCAATAAAGAAAACAATTTTCCCAAAAATCTCAAATAATATAAAATATCTTTCATTAGCTCTAACCAGGCAAATCCTCAAATCTTTAAAACATGAAATTGAAGAATGTATCAAAATATATAAATATCTCACATGCCCTTAGGTCAGTAGGATTAACATAGTAAAAATGGCCATTGTATCAAAAACAATCTACAGTTTTAATGCAATCCTCATCAAAATTTCAGCACAATTCTTGACAGACATTGAAGGGCATTACCAACTTACTATGGGAAAACAAAAACACACCATAGCTGAAGCAATCCTGAACAATAAAAAACTGTTACAGTTCACAGATTTACAGAGCAATAGTGATAAAACTGCATGTCATTGGCAGAAAAATAGACATGTTGATCAATGGAACAGAATTGAAATCAAGACATAAATCCAGAGACATAAAATAATCCAATAATAAAGACTGGAAAAATAGTGGCATCTTCAATAAATGGTGCTAGTGAAACTGGATATCTGCTTGTAAAAGAATACAAATAGATTCAGACTTATCACCCTGCACAAAATTCAAGTACAAGTGAATCAAACAACTCAAGATAAAACCAGATACACTAAATCTGATAACATAGAAAGTAGGAAATAGCCCTGAATGTATTAGGAAACATGTTCCTGAGCATAGCACCAATAATGTAGGTACTAAGATCAACAATTAATAAATAAAACATCATGAAACTAAAAGGCTTTTGTAAGGCAAAGGACACCATCAATCAGACAAAGCAGTAGCCTACAGAATGTGAAATATTTTTTACAAGTCCCACATCTGATAGAGGACTGATATCCAAATATATATAAACTACTCGAGAAACTGGTACACAATAAATAAATAATCATATTTTAAAATGTGACATAAATCTAAAAAGAATTCTCAAAAGAAGTGTTTCAAACAGTTGGGAAACACTTTTATCTCAATACCATTCCATTAGAGGTAGCCCAGGCCCTATACTGTTGGACTGGCCAAGAAGCAGAGGCTATATAGCCCAGATATGTAGAGTAGAACAAAGAAAAATAATTAATGAAGTGATTCCTAATGAAACTTAGCTATTCTCATTGACCAGTGTCTTTTTCCAGTTGTCGTCAGAAAGGCTTCCTCCTTTAGCAGATAGCCATAAATGAAGAAACACACAACTAGACATTATGAGGATAGACAGTCTAAATTGGAGGTCTCCATCAGGTCCCTCCCCTCAGAAATTGGGGAACCCTACTAAAGATGAGGAGGAAAGATTGTAAGTGGCAAGAATGGGGCCTGTGAGTGTCTGCACATAGTCCTCTTCATTTATGTTACTTTGGTGATTTGTGGGACTCCTAAGAGTGGGAGCAGATGTGTCCGACTCTATTACCAGCTCTTGAGACTCTTCTCCTCCTATTAGGTTGCTTTGTCTAGGCTCCATATGAGGACTTTTACCTTTTCTTATTGTATCTTGTTTTGTCATGTTTCATTGTTGTATCTTGGGGGACTGCTCTTTTCTGAAGGGAAACACAGGAGGAGTAGATCTAAGGAAAGGAGTGCTAGCAGGAGTAGAAGAGGAGAGAACAATTGAGATGAGAAAAGAATCTATTTTCAATTAAGAGAGAAGTATTCATCAGGGATATGCATTCAAAATAATTTTGAGATAAAACTTAAACATATGAGAATGGCTAAGACCAATAACATAAGTGACATCTCATGCTGGCAAGGATGTAGAACAAGAGAAGCACTTCTCCATTAATGGTGGGAATGCAAACCTGTGCAAGAACTATAGAAATCAATATGGCGGTTCCTTAGAAAATTGGAAATAGATATTAGTAAAGACCCAATTATACCACTAGAGCATATACCTACAAGATTCTCAGTCTTACCACAAGAGCACATATTCAATTATATTCATTTAGCTTTTATTTATAATAGAAACTATCTAGATGTTCCTCAATCAAATAATGAATAAAGATAATGTGGTACATTTACACTACTATCTTACATTACTCAGATGTTAAGTACAATGACATTATGAGAATTGCAAGCAAATAGATGGAACTAAAAACCAGAAAAATCATCCTAAGTGAAGTATCCCAGACCCAGAAAGACAAATATGTATTACCTGTGAGGGTTGTTAACTGTTAAAGTAAATGAAAACCAAGCTACAATCCACACATCTATTGAAGTTATGTAAAGAGCATTCTTGGAAGCCACATGAATCACATGGTTTGGGGAAAATGAATAGATTTTGTAGGTGGACTTAGGGCCGTGGGTATGGGAGCTGGGTGGATCAGGCACAGTGGAAAGATGAGATGAAAAGAGAAAATGCAAGGAGAATCAGCTGGAATTGGATGGCATTTCTGGAGACGTATGAAAATCTAGTGCAGTATAAGTTTCTGGAATCTATGGACATGTATGATCCTAGTGAAGACTCATAGTGATAGGGTATATGGAGTCTCAACTGCTCATTGGTTGTAGCCAGGCAAGGCTTCCAGTTTTGGGACTGGCTTGCATTCAGCTGAGTTGTTAGACAAAGACTTCTTACAGAAATCCCACACAATCTAGGATGGTATTAGGACAAAGTGCTCTCTCTGCAGACTGATAGTGAGGCGCTATTATCAAGGACATCATTCACTAAACTCACTAAACGTAGAGAAGTTGACTGCATTAAGCCTTCACCATACAATCTAGTCTCTTAAGTGCAGGAAGGTATTCTGCAGGGTTCTGAAAGATAAATGTGACCATCAACCTAGTTACAAAACTTTTCACCAAAAATCTGTCCAGCCTACAAGATTTTAAGATTTGTTTGGGCAATGGTTGCATTGAACTGGTAGGAATGGCCAACCAATGTCTGATTTAACTTGAGTTTCACTCAATGAAAGGGACGCCATGCCTGATACTACATGGATGGTCAGAAACAAGAAACTGAATTGTCCAAAGTCCCAGAATAGAACCAAACACGGCTGGTCTAAAACGTAAATAAATAAATAAATAAACAAACAAACAAACAATTAACAAAATGATTCATTATAATAGTCTGGTATATTCATAGATCATTACCTTGTCAAGTTGTCATTAGAGAGGCTTCCTCCTGCAACATATTGGAATGAATGCATAGACCTACAAACACACATTATGTTGAAAGAATCTAAATTGGAGGTCCCCATCAGAGGAGGTGGAGAACACCAGGAGAATATGGCCCATTGAATCAACTGAGTAGGGCTTATATGGAATCACAGAGACTGAATCAACAAGCACGCAGCCTCCATGGATTGGCACCAGGTCCTCTGTGTATATCTTGGGGCTCTTAGCTAGGAGTTTTGTGGGATTCCTAATGGTGGGAGAAGGTATGTCCTGACCCCGGCACCTCATTCTCTTTTTCCACCGTTAGGTTGATTTATTCATCTTTGGTGTGAGGTTGGATGATTGCCTTCCCTTTTTGTATTCTGTTTTATCATGCTTTGTCGTTGTCTCTTGGAGACCTGCTATTTTCTGATGAGAGATGGAGGTGTAGTAGATTTGGGAAGGAGGGTAAATAGAAAGAGACATGGGAGGAGTGGAGAAAGTGGAAACTGTGGTTTGAATGTATTTTATGAGAGATTATTCTAATATATATTTATATATTGATATATAGATATAGATATATGTTTGTATGTATATATTTAATAAAAATGCTAACAACCCTTATCTGACCTTCACATAGTCACATTTTTTATAAATTTAAAGTCTTTTTATTGTTTATTAGATAATTTATTTTTTTTTACATTTCAAACGTTATTCTCTTTCCTAGTTTCCCAGACATAAGCCCCCTATCCCATCTCTTCTAAAAGAGTGTTCCCTTCCTTCCCTGACATTCCCCTAGACCAAGCATCCAACCTTGGCAGGACCAACGGCTTCTCCTTCCATTGGTGCCCAACAAGGCAATCCTCTGCCACATATGCAGTTGGAGCCATGGGTCAGTCCATGTATAGTCTTTGGGTAGTGGTTTAGTCCCTGGGAGCTCAGGTTGGTTGGCATTGTTGATCTTATGGGGTTTTAAGCCCTTTCAGCTCTTTCAATCCTTTCTCTAATTCCTCCAACGGGGATCTCATTCTCAGTTCAGTGGTTTGCTGCTAGCATTCGCCTCTGTGTTTGACACACTTTGGCTGTGTCTCTCAGGAGACATCTATATCGGGTTCCTGTCAGCATGCACTTATTAGCTTCATCAATCTTACCTAGTTTTGGTGGCTGTATATGTATATACATGGGCCACAAGTGGGGCAGGCTCTGAATGACCGTTCCTTCAGTCTCTGCTCCAAACTTTGCCTCCATATCCCATTCTATGAATATTTTTGTTCTTCCCTTTTAAGAAGGAGTGAAGCATCAGCATTTTGGTCATCCTTCTTGAGGTTCATGTGGTCTGTGGATTGTATCTAGGGTAATTCAAGCTTTTGGACTAATAGCCACTTATGAGTGAGTGCATACCACATGTGTTTTCCTGTGATTGTGTTACCTTACCCAGGATGATATTTTCTTGTTCAATCCATTGGCATATGAATTTCATGAAGTGATTGTTTTTGATAGCTGAGTAGTACTCCATTGTGTAGATGTACCACATTTTCTGTATCCATTCCTCTGTTGAAGGGCATCTGGGTTCTTTCCAGCTTCTGGCTATTATAAATAAGGCTGCTATGAACATAGTGTAGCATGTATCTTTCTTTTACTGTGTTATAGTGACAGATAATACTTTCTAAATAAAATAAAGTATGATACATTTTAAACAGACTAATAATATTAAATATGCTGAGTTAAGACCTTAGACATTAAATCACATCTTTACATTTTTATACTTTAGCTCCGTAAATATAGTTAATATAATAAAATAATAAAAACAAAATAAATTTTAGCAATTCACATTAATTATACAATATGGAGACAAATATTCTTTAAATATTATCAATTTATTTAATGATGAAATATATCTTTATCTTGTCTGCAAAATTATGTCTACAAGAATTTTATGCTCATTAAGATTATTTATAATTGAAATGTACATCTATTTTGTGGCACAATTAAGTTATGATGGCAATAGAAATATGTACACATACACACACACATATGAAAGTCCAACATAGTGAAAACTATTAAAAAACTGAGTAAAATAATTAAAATTTTAATTAAATTGAAAGGTTATATATATATATATATATATATATATATATGAATTAGAAGACACAATGTAGTTACTTTGTTCTGAACCTCAGAGATAATCTATAAGTTCATTGTAGTTCTAATCATAATATCTTATTTCACATATATAAATGATCAAATTGTGTTACTTTTTGAATATTTTATTCAAAAAGACTTTTGTACAAATATTTTGATCATATTCACTTCCCCAAGCATGCCTTTCTACCCAGATCAACCAGTTTGTTGCAGAAGTCGCAATAGTAGAAACTAAGCAGTGTAATGATTTCAGTAGCGCATAAGGATGACACATAACTGACTGGTAATGTTCTCTCTTCTTATCTTAGAGTTGTTTTTAAGAACATATTTGATTAATGAAAAAGGACCAAACCTGAAATTTAAGGATGGTGCATATCTATCTATATCTATGATTCTTTGAAAAGCTTTCCCCTTGAAAAAAACACATGGAGTTGAAAGAAGTCTTTTGCCAATTATTCTGTGAAATACCTAATTAATAATACAAGAATTTAAAAGAGAGATAACTAGATGTGAAGAGAATATACATAGGTTCTTAAAGCTCTACCTGCATGAAGCTTCTGGTGCTCATGATTGTCATTCTCTGTATCCAATTGTACTGCACCTGAATACATCTGGGCAGGAATGGATGCTATACAAAAAAAAAAGTCTTACTTTTAGAATTTATTTATACTTGTTCCTGCCCTGGTAAGATTATTTCCAACATTTATTGCAGTCATGAGGGAAGTTTTTAAAACATAGGGTTAAAGTGAACCGAAACTTAGCTTAAAGTAGACATTTTCCTCTATAACAAGAAGGTAGTATAAGACATTAAAAAGTTGGGTAAACACCATGATTTTTAATACATATTACTCAGTTCCTGGTGAAAACATGTAACAGTTCATTTTACTGCCCCACTCTAATTACTTTTGTCACCACAAATTAAATCTTCAGAACCACTATGGTAAAATATAAAAGATTCAACTTCTGTTTTTACCACGTGGAGTTAGAAACACAGTGTATAGTACAAAAAGAATGAATAACAAAGTAATAAAGATAGCAAATTAAAAAATTCAACTTCAAAGTATTTCATTAATTTCTAATACATACTGGACAGGAGTGACTATGAAATCAGCAAACTGTCACATAGGGACTAATTTTAATCACCAGAACCCATGCAAATGTCTGAAACAAGGAATTATGCCTGCAATCTTAGTGCTGGACTAGAAGGGGTAGGAGGGTCCCTGGGGCTGCCTGCCTAGGTATTTAGCTGACGTAACAACCTATGCCCCCCAAAATAAGTTGGAGGGAGACTGAAAAAAGCACCCAACATCTACATGCATGCTTTTCCATGAACTACATCTCCTTTACACTGAGAGGAAATTTTTTTTTATCTTTATTAACTTGAGTATTTCTTATTTACATTTCTATTATTATTCCCCTTCCTGGTTTCCGGGCCAACATTCCCCTAACCCCTCCCCCTCCCCTTCTACATGGGCTTCCCTCCCCATCCTCCCCCCATTACCACCCTCCCCCCAACAATCACGTTCACTGGGGGTTCAGTCTTGGTAGGACCAAGGGCTTCCCCTTCCACTGGTGCCCTTACTAGGCTATTCATTGCTACCTATGCAGTTGGAGCCCAGGGTCAGTCCACGTATAGTCTTTGGGTAATGGCTTAGTCCCTGGAAGCTCTGGTTGGTTGGCATTGTTGTTCATATGGGGTCTCGAGCCCCTTCAAGTTCTTCCAGTCCTTTCTCTGATTCCTTCAACGGGGGTCCTGTTCTCAGTTCAGTGGTTTAATGATGGCATTTGCCTCTGTATTTGCTGTATTCTGGCTGTGTCTCTCAGGAGAGATCTACACTCAGTTCCTGTCAGCCTGCACTTCTTTGCTTCATCCATCTTGTCTAATTGGGTGGCTGTATATGTATGGGCCACATGTGGGGCAGGCTAACAGAGGCAGAAGGAACACCCATTCAGAGGGGAAATTTTTAATAATGACTTTTTCTAATTCAAATGATTGACTAGAGTTAAGTTGCTTGGTAAGCTCAAGACATTGTACTTTCACATTGACCTGGGCACTCAGAATTGTTCAGTATTCTTAACATCCTAGAAAATTTCTCTAACTCTATAACAGTGAGCCAAACATGAAAACTTGGGCTTCAACTTTCATATCTGTAAAATGGACATGATGATGATGGTATAGCGAAGATCAAGTCCACCACAGCAAACATTACATACGGTGCTTGTCACAAAGCAAGTATTCAGTATTGAATTATGATGATGATTGCGATTACTGGGAGTACACAGATAATGCAGTTCCCCCAGGAGGAGAGCAGAGAGTCTCCATCAACTCAGACAATTGAAACACCGAACTACAGAAAACTAAAATTCTCCCAAGAAATCTAGGCTGGGGATTGGAAGCGGCTGAAGTGTGAGTGCCAACCAGAGCAGGAGATCGCCACCCCAGGAGATATTCACACATTTCTCTTGACTGAAATGAGCATAAGCATATCTTTCATCTTGTCCATTAAATTGTAAAATAGAAACAGAAAAGACAGAGGAAACCAAAAAAATCTTTTGTCCCACGTTTTGCCAAACTCCTTTCATTAAATTGTCTCCTCATTCCTTTTAAAAGCAAGAGTTTTATGAATAAATGCTGTTGTAACAGAAACAGTCTCAGTTTATTCCAGGTTATAGAGAGTAGGTCCATGCCAAATTATTGGGACATAGCCCTGTTAATTGTCAAATGAATCTAGAAAGATTCCTTCTCAGTATTTAAAGGACACATTCTTGTAGACCTTAGTAGGATAATATTCATCTTGGTAGAATTTGACTGATTCTAGATTTTGAGGCTTACTACTATGAGCAATTTACTGGCTACTGATGTATTACCGTTCCCTTTAAAGCCTTCCATTTTGGAGGAAAACCTCTTAAGACTTATGATGTAAAAAGCAAATGAAACAACAGGATATTTAAGATGGAATGTTTCAAGGAAGTGAATTAAAATAATGTTCTAAGCAGAAGTGAAACTTCCATCCTGAATAGAAGAACCTCAATAAGGCTGGAATAATATCCAAAAATAACTTTAGGAAGTCCCGGAAACTGAACAGCTTTACTAGGACCTTCCCTCTCCAAGAATATATAAGCAAAAATGACTGTTGAGAGTCAGTCTCATACTAAGCTGCTTGGAAGAGGCTCAGGTCAAGCATCTAATAACAAGCAAGCAGTTCAAAAGAAGTAGAGACTAAGCAGATTGCCAAAAAGAAGAAAAGTCTGAATGTGCTGCTTAGAAGAAGCTCAAGACAACTATGCCACAGGAAAAGGATCTAGTTTAAACTCTTGACTGACTTGAAGATTGGGCGATATACTCCAGATTTATTGAGCTAGCACCTGTGCTGGAGTGGGCTTTGGTAGTAGAGTTGTCTGAGTCATCTCTGATCCTATTAGTATCCCATACCCCTATTTCTGTAATAATCCCAATCAAATTCTTTGGCTGAGTTGGACTTTACTAATGTCTATATTTTGTTCTGCCGTTATTTCCCATCTGAGGTGAGTAGATTTTTGCTTTTGCTCTTCAGGAAGAATTTCAGACAACCACAAAATCTCCAAAGAAGACAGTAGGTATAGCAGAAACAAAGATCTTTATGGGCTGGAGTCTGCCAATAGTCAAAACTATTGCATGTTAGAGAGCCCTTTAACTTATTAGTGTACCCTGTGCTTTTCTCTAATAGAAATGTATCTGCCTTGTAGGGTACTAACACCATATTCTGGCAAATATTATAGTGGCAGAGGGAGGACACCAGCCAGCTTTAGAGTGTCATGCCGAGAAAGTGCTTTAAAGCTACACTCTCAAATCTCCTCCATAAACAGCTTTAGGGGACAAGCTACAGAACATAGATTGGAACAATGTACTCAGCTAATACTTAAGGAGTGTTTAGTGTATAAGAGAATGAATGAGCAAAATATGAATGAAAGATGCATTGTTTACAATTTTCAGGTCACTTGCGCCTTTGAAGATTAATTGCTTTCTAATTAATTCTGCATGGCTTCGAGGTTTCTCTGTTTTGTTGATTTATAGTTTATAACAACAACAAATTAATTGCCAGTGGAATTTACATGTAATTAAAGTTAAATCATAATGTCTTGGTGTATACAACAATATGTTGCATTGTCCTGTTTCTGCTATACTCAAACTTTATAATTACATTGTTGGTATTTTAGTAAAAATAAACTGAAGCTTGCTAGCAGTTTTTGTTTGTTTTGTGTGTTGTTTTATTTATTTATTTTCTTTCTTTTATTTGTTTTTTGAGGGTTTTTTTGTTGTTGTTGTTTGTTTTTTGTTTTTTGCCTAAGGATCATTTCCATTTCTTGAATACAAATTACCATTAGTATGACAATTTCAACTGGTACTTTTTTTTGCATAAAATTATTAATTACATACCCCTAAACTGGGGTCCAACCTTGGCAGGACCAAGGGCTTCTCCTGCCATTTGTGCCCAACAAGGCCATCCTCTGCTAAATATGAAGTTGGAGCCATGGGTCAGTACCATGGGTAGTGGTTTAGTCCCTGGGAGCTCTGTTCAGTTGGCATTGTTTTTCTTATGGGGTTGCAAGCCCCTTCAGCTCCTTTAATCCTTTCTCTAATTCCTCCAATGAGGTCCTGTTCTCAGTTCAGTGGTTTGCTGCTAACATTCGCCCTTCTATTTGATGTGCTCTGGCTATGTCTCTCAGAGAGATCTATATCTGGTTCCTGTCAGCATGCACTTCTTAGCTTCATCAATCTTATCTAGTTTAGGTGGCTGCATAATGGGCTACATGTGGGGCAGGCTCTGAATGGCTGTTCCCTCAGTGTCTGCTCCAAACTGTGCCTCCTTGTCTCCTCCTATGGATATTTTTGTTCCTGCTTTTAGGAAAAAGTGAAGCATCTGCATTTTGGTCACCCTTCTTCTTGAGATTCATGTGGTCTGTGGATTGTATCATGGGTAACTCGAGTTTTGGGGCTAATATCCACTTATCAGTGAGTGCATACCATGTGTCTTTTCCTGTGATTGGGTTACCTCACTCAGGGTGATATTTTCTAGTTCAATTGATTTGCTTATGAATTTCATGAAGTCATTGATTTTGATAGCTGAGTAGTACTCCATTGTATAGATGTACCACATTTTCTGAATCCATTCCTGTGTTGAAGTCATCTGGGTTCTTTCCAGCTTCTGGCTATTATAAATAAGGCTGCTATGAACATAGTGGAGCATTTGTCAAGTTGCACTTCTTTTTAACCATAAATTCATTTATTTTAGTGATCAATTAATTTACTCACAAAAGTGTTCCCAGAGCATAAAAGTATGGTATTTTGTAATTGTAGTATTACTTGGTGGGCAAATAACAATTAACTAAGCACTATATATCGCCAAAAGAAATCACATTTTACATGAAAATGTATTTTGAAATTTTGCCATGAAAAACAATGAGTCTTTAAGTGACAGTTTGTCATTTCCTTTCTGCTGTTTTCATGTTATCTTCTCTCTGTTCAAATCTAGTTCTCACTTTCCAAAGGATGTTTCTTTGAAAAGTATATCTATCTTTGCTTTAGCTCTACCTTGGAAACTATTTAAGAAGAGGTATTCAGAAAACCTGTTGAGATGGATCCAAATGAACATTCTTAAGTCGTTTACAGTCCAGAAAGCCAATTGGAGCTTAAATAGTTAGTAGAACACAACATTTTCCCTCATTTCGTGATACCTTATACAATCTGATTGAACTACACTGATAAGCCACAGTGAGAATTCAAGGTATCCAGAATAATATTTCCAAATGAAAATCGTAAAGAAAGCATGTCATACCACTTTGTATGTATCTCATCAAAACTTTAAAATATTTTTATGTAACAAGAAAACATTTTTGCACTGACTGCTTTTATGTCCATACACTTTTTCCAGTCGTCTCCCATAACCGACTTTAAAATGGAGAAATTTGTCAAAGAATTCTTTTTTCTAAAGTGCTATTTGGGAATATGTACAATCTTCCTGATTCTATGAGATCCACATAAGTTCAGTGGGAAATCTGGAAAATTAAATTTAAGAATGATACTTTCATCTCTCAATTTCAGCCTTCCCTAGCTTTGCTGTGCTGATACTACTGGAGAAAAAAAATGGTATTCTTCTACTTACCCTGATGTCTATTTGGGCGAATTTGTCAGACTATACATTTTTATGTTTAACTGGTACTTTAAATAACTGAAATAGTGCATTCTAGAACTTTGATGTTCGACCAGTTCTCTTCTAGCTTCCAGGAGTAGAAATGCTTCAACTATATATAGCACTTAATTTATTCACACAAAAACAATCATATAGTTAATTCTCTATCCTAAACATTGGTGGCACAGTGAAGAATAATACATACTCTGTCCTGTTTCCCAAGGGACTTGGAAGCTATATCTCTTCTATATGTTTTAAAGTATTAGATAGTCTCCATAGAAACAAAATCTGGGAAAATATTTTTAAAGTCTCATGAGATTATGAAACTAATGCATCTAGGTTTCATGAACAAGTATGATTAGAAATTATTTATTTTCTCTTTGCTGTGTTCTACTGACAGATATCACTACTTCAGGTTTAAAAAATCACAACACTTTAAATGCTGGCAGAGATCAATGCAGTCAGAGCTTTGCAAGGGTAGAAAAGCACTCTCCCTCTAAGCTACACCCTTGAACCTTTAAGGGTTAACAAGTGAAAGGCCGTGCTAAGTGCAGTGGTAAGCACATGTACTTCCAGCTTGAGGGAGACTGAGTCAGGAGAAGAAAGAGTCCAAGGACAACTTGGATTACATGGAAAATCTTTTTCTAAGAAAACATAAAATTAAAAAAAAATTCTCAGAATAAATACTGCAATTGCTTTTGCAAATTTTACCATGTATATGACTTCCTTTCTATATGACATGTTTGCCTGGAACCTTTTACTTCAAATAAGTAGCTTGAGATTATTTTAAAAGTATATTTAACCTCACTTCATGACACCTTAGCAGTTCTCTAAGCAATTCTCTAAAACACGTGAAATTATACATGTGAAAATAAATATGAATTCCATGTATTAATTTATGGCTTTTATGTGAAATGTAAATATGTATATAAACTCATATGTGACACATTGTTGACAGAGACAAACTTCATTTGTTACATAGGCTTATAAAGGAGATGAAAGATCTCTCTCACCACTGGCAGGGCGGCTGTCATAAAGTTGAGGCACAATGCATTACTCATATATTCATGGTAATGGTGGAAAAAAATGTACTGTGCTGTCAGGTGTATAAAGGTATGGCACATTGCAGTTATGCATGAAATATGACTCAGGATAATGATAATAAATGACTGACACTGCTTTACTTATTTAATATCCTATATATTTTATGGTTATGTTAGAGTGTACCCTTTCAATTTGATGAAATGCGGGCACTGTAAAACAGTACAAAGCCTTGCGCTATGCTTGCTTGCCCCAGCAGCAGCCTTGTGAATCTTATACCGTTTACATCTCGTGATTGGTTCCAGAGGTTACCTTAAGTGTTAATCTACCTAGGTGGGTGTAAATTTACTCTATGATGCCCACAGATAAGGGCCTGTTGCTTAGAGTGAAGCTTCATACGAAGTGGTACTTTCATCCACTTTGTTATCAATTTTTCCTTCCCTTAGTTTTAGTTACTACTTTGAAATTGATACCTCTAATTCCATTCTCCAATCATGCTTGGCCTGTATCTATTTTCTCATGAGGAGACCTTCCCTTCCCGAAACATCTACAGCCAGTGCCACTCATCAAAGAAAATAAAAGCCAGGAAGATTTTAATAAATGACAGAATATATCATTGCAAGAGAACCCATATGTAGATCTCAACTCTATGTCCACCACAACAACTGAAACTGAAACTTACTAGCTTAGTTATTGTGGACAGGATGCTATTAAATTTGGAACTTTAGACTTTGTTCTTTCCAGTTCTTTGGTGAATCTTTAAAAATCTCTTTCATGGGATGCTATTTCAAAATGGTTCTTTAGCCTTGCCAATATTTATATTAAAATTTTTTAACTAATATGAAAACCTGGTGCCAGGACAGTGGGAGTCATAGGAACCTAAAACACTCAGAAGGTAAGAGGACCCTGATAAGCAATACCTTTACCTACTCTGTGAGCCCCACACATAGCCTAATGTAACTCTCATGCTCCTTAGAATCTTACTTAACCCTTAAAGGCGGTTATTGGAGACAGAAATGGCTCCTCCATTTTTCTCAGAGCTAGATTTGAGTAAATCAGTTTTCATCTACAATCTTCTGTCTCTATGTTTTTTTAAAGGTCTATTTATTTATTTCATGTATGGAAGTACACTGTCGCTGTCTTCAGACACAGCAGAAGAGGGCATCAGATCCCATTACAGATGATTGTGAACCTCCATATGGTTGCTGGGATTTGAACTCAGGACCTGTAGAAGAGCAGTCAGTGCTCCTAACCACTGAGCCATCTCTCCAGGCCTCCTAAGTTTTTATTAGAGCAGAAAGCATTACAGACTTCAGGTTTTCTAATAAGAAGCCACCCATAAAAATGAACATTTAAAGATTACTCATGGATAATTGCCATAGTCTTCTTTACTCCTTATTCTACTGTTTTACAAAATAATAAATAGTAGGCTTCAAAAATAATGTTTACTTGTTTTGTAATACTAATTACAAATAGGAATTATAAATAGTAATATTTATAATCATTTGTATTAGTCATATCTGGCAGAGCAAAAATATCTTAAAACAATAAAGAAGTTCTCTAAAACAACAGGAAATGGAGGATAGGCAGATTTGTAATCAAGAACTGTGTGCAGCTATAGAAGTTAAGAAATCAGGGAAGTTAGTGTTTCTAAATTAGAAACTCATGACTACAGTTGTGTTTCAGCTTACTTGTGAAGACCAGAAGATGAGCCAATCCACTGTTTACGCCAAACTTACTGAAGAAGGCTAATGTGAGCCTAAAGTCAGAATAATGGACTTAATTGATGGTTTGTGTTCTGTTCTTATTTTAATGAGTTCTATGGATTCTGTCAATACTTGAAAAGGCAATCTGCTCTCTACAGTCCACAGAGGTAAATGCTACCATCTTCTGGAAACACTTTATAGACACACCAAAGTATAAGGTTAAAGCACATTATCGGCTGTCGCTAATCTATCCAGTGAAATTGAAAGAAAGTGAAGTATCATAGCACTTCTTCCCTGCAAATCATTATTGCTCTACTTTCTCAGTGCATCCCATCTTCGATGCAGAAGGATGATGGCTGTACAATCTCTGGGGATGGCTGGCACTATTACCCCCGTGTGAACAAACTTGCCTTCCTTAGTTCCCCAAACAAGTATTTTAAGCTGTAATTTTAAAAAGCACCTTAGATAAAGTGTTCCAAATTTATGAAATTTATTAGTCCGGATAAAAATCACCTTTGAAAAGATATGAAGGTTTCCATAGTAACATGAAAAACTGAGGAGATCTTTTCAAAATCCAAAGTAGTTAATATAAAGAAGGAAATTGGCCATCCAACTTGAAATGAGTCCATGATATAATTAAAGAAAACTCCCTATTTCCCAGGCAACATCTTCATGTTTCGGTGACATGAGTCAGTATTGCTGAGTCCTTGCCATCTTTTTATTGTCCCACCCAGAACTAATCTTTCTATAGTATTAAATGTATCTTATCAGCTGAAGAATTACCATGTTGTTAAAAAAAAGCCATTTTCTTCTCTCTTATTTTAATTCATTTCAATATGACTTTTATTGATTCTGCTCCCAAAATCTGTCTTTGCAATACATATGTGGTGGTACATCATATGCTTAGAACATCATAAAACAGGCAAACTGTTCAGAGTTAGGTACTCTTTTCAGAAAAGTAACTAATGAGATATTGCCTCTAGTACGCACACTGTCTTGACATTGACTCCTTTCTCCTACATATATAAACCACCTGAAATCTTGTCTTTACTCAATTCTTACCCCTAATTTTTTGGTGCATCTCCTCAAAATTCATGTTGAAATTATACTGTCATGGTAATGCAATTAAGGGAAAGCTTTATTCTCATAAATAAAATGACACATCTATTGTAGAAATGAAATGTAGGGACAAAGAATGGAGCAGAGACTGAAGGAAAGACCATCTAGAAACCTAACATTGATCCCATCAGCAGACACCAAACCCAGACACTATTGCTGATGCTAAGAAGTGTTTGCAGACAGGAGCCTGATATAGCTGTCCCCTGAGAGGCTCTGCCAGAGCCTGAATAATACAGATGTGAATGCATGAAGTCAAACATTGCACTGAGCAAGAGACCACAATGGAGGAGTTAGGGCAAGGACTGAAGGAGCTGAAGGGGTTTACAACCCCATAGGAAGAACAACAATATCAACCAAGCTGACCCACTCCCAAACCTCCCAGGGCCTAAACCACCAGCTACAGAGAATACATGGAGGTACACATGGCTCCAGCTGCATATGTAGCAGTAGGTTGCATTATCTGGCATCAATAGGAGGGGAGACCCATGGCCTGTGGAGGCTCAATGACCCAGCATGGAGGAATGCTAGGGTGCTAAGACAGGAGTGGGTGGATGGGTCAGTGAGTATCCACATAGAAGCATGGAAACATCTATGGAGGGGAAGCGGGGGAGGGGAATAGCATTTGAAATGTAAATAACTAAAATAACTAATAAAAAAGGAATGACCTAGCTACCATTACAGTATCGTTAAGTCCTGTCCCATTGATTCCTTGCTATCCATTACTATGTATGCTTGCATACCCTTCTGTGATATGATGCTACAATAAAGGACTGTCACCTCACCTGTCTCTTAGTTACCTTTGGCTTGATGTGAAAAAACACCGTGACTGAAGTAAATTGTAACAAAGAACTTTTACTTTACTTTGTGACAACACAGTGATAGAGTTAATAATGGCACAGAAAAAGCACAGCTGAGAAATAACATCTTAATCTACAATTAGAGAGAAAAAGAACAGAAGAACTGAGAATCACTATACTTCAAAGCTCATCCAGAGTGATATGCGTATATGTAACAATGCAACACTTCCTAATCTGCCCCAAGTAGTTTCACTACTGGGAATCAAGTATTCAAATGTGAACTATTCTCATTCGAACCTTAGCATTCTATTCCCTGGGCACCATCAGCTCATGTCCTGTCATAATTCAGTGATGGCCTCAATACTCTTTCACAGTCTCAATATAAGTGTAAAGTCCATAGTTCTTGGATCTTCTCAGACTCAATGAAATATCATGATTGTAACTTTTTGTAAAAATCAATTAGCAAATTACATATTTTTAATACACAATGACACAGAATATGCATTACCATTACAAAAGAAAAGAACAGGGTCATATCAGGTAAACACTCCAACAAAACAAGACTGAAACTTTACAGGAAAACTCTAAATCCAGAGAAGCAAACTCTCATGTATGATGTTAAAGAACTCAAATATCACTTCTGTTCTGGCTTTGCTGACAACAACATACATCTCTCAAAGGCAGCCTCTATAATTTGTATTAATTTCCCCTTGTCAGATATAAAATGGCTCTGCCATTTGTATTATCTTCAAATCTTCGATACAATCCAGAGAATACTTATATAGCTTCATGCAATGGCTTCTCAGGGGCACCCTGCATAGACTCCCTGACCTCATGCTTGGCCCCAATGTCTCTTCTTATCTATGGAGGAAGATTCCTCAACCCCTTTATTCATGGATCTTACAATCATTTCAGGCCCACATAGATAGCCTCTTTAATTAAACCAAAGTCATGTGAACAGTGATCTAATTATGGAGAGAAAATATAGAAAGAACATATCAAATACCTAGGATTGTTCTTATTCAAAAGAAGAACAGGCAAATGGGTCCTTTAAAATAAGACAGAGAATCTTGGGGACTGCATTTGACTCCTACCTACCATAAATATTTATATTCTCTTAAAAGCTAAAACTTTATTTTCTTTTCCTGTTTCTTTCTTGGAGAATATGAAAAGGATAATATAACCAAAATATATTATATGAAAAAAACTAAAAAAGACTAGCTCTTAATCCCACAATTTGAATAAAATTATTTTATTTAATTTACTATTTTAAATAATATATCAAATCCAAATTGATTACAGACATCTCTTGATCTCTTTCCATTCAATGAATTTTAACTATGACTTCTTAAAAATATATTTTTGAAAAAATTACTAGGAAATATAAACACTTAGCAAGTCTAAATCAATGAGAAAAGTGAGATTTATTAGTTAAAATGAACAGCCAGGGTTATGTAAGAGTAGTATTATAAATGACACACAGATCCATAGTCTAAAAGCTTTGATACCCCACATAATTAACAGCAACAATGAAAATTCAATAATAAGGAGATGATTTCACAATCAGAAATGTTATTCTATGCTCTCCTGCATTCAAACTGTGTTACAAGTTTAGTTGTCTCAACTGAAAAAGATAATGGCATACTGTCATAAAAAGTGAGTTTTCCAAAAGAATCAGCATGAAGAAATAGATATATATATACATATGTATATATGTATATACACACAAATAATATATTATTCTTTCACGTTTCAGTACTGTACCAATATATTCTCTTTTTATAAATGAGATATGGATTACTAAAGATAATTATAAACCCACGATACCAGTATAGCCACATAAAATGAAAACATTAATTGTATCAGAAACAAAAGCATTTTCAAAATAAGATAATATAGTATAATCTAATAAACTAAGGCATGCTATTATGTGCTCATTTTTCTCAAATCTTAACTTTTTTCTATTCATTGACAGTTAATGCAGACTTTTCTCACATTAAAGGATTCTTTGACTGATTATATGTGGCATAAAAACAATGAAAAAATATGTAGGTTCTTGCTAAAAATATTCAACCAAATATTTATGTATGATACTTTATATTACTGATTTTTCAAAATCAAATTCAGCCTAAATAACTTAATCATTAAACAGCTTACATTTCTGTATCTATAAATAAGGTTATATAAGTTTAAGATGGCTTAAATTTAGACATTGCTTTTGGCACAGCAGTAATTTTAATCCCTGGATATCAATAGAATAAAGTGAGAATGGACGTATGCTTAAGTTTGGTTCATATAATTCTGTGTTAGTTGTACCTAAAAGACTGACCACAAGATTTTAACTTATGCTTTCCATGGTCATTCTGAAGAGTCTAGAAGTAAAAAAATTCTCATACCTTTAGCCAGAAATGGATGCAGATGAAGCTTACTCACCAATGGAGTCAGTGTAAACTAAATGTGTGACAATCACAGTAGAATAAGATAGACAGGCAATGATTTGTAAATTATTTTCATGGCATTTTCTAGTATTTATAACAAAATTACAAATAAACTAAGGGGATGACATACAGAATAAAATGCTATAAAAATTAATGTTCTCATGTACAGTCTTCCGTGAGAGAAAAAATGAAATGTGTTTGTGAAGTAGCCTAATTTTCCTGAGAAAACATTATGAGCTACACTCTTAATTTGAGCTGTTTTCTCATCTATCTTCTGCAGGACAGCTAGTTTTTTTTCCAGATCAGATGAGTTTAATGAGTTAAACTTTTATACACTATGATTTCTATATGCTACATATGATGTGCAATAGATCCTAATTCTGGTATAGAATGAGACATTTGGCACCTTGAAGTTAAAGGATGTCTTACAATAAATAGGGAACTTAATGAAGTGAATGTGAAGGACACCACTTAAACATCTCCAGGGCTTCTAAATAGAGTTTTCTCAAGCAAAATACTATGGTCTGGTTATAAACGATAGGTTAGAAATACTTCAATACCCCAGGTAAGAAATCATATTCTGAAGGAATCATAACAGTATTAATATTAAGGTAAAGGCAGACACTCCCTAGAACGATATTGCGTGAGTTCATTTGCTATTCAATAATTCAGTGTTGTTTTAAGTTGTTTTGCAGATAGGACAGTATTAGGAACAAAATTATTTCAAGGCATAAAAGCAGGATTACAACTACAAAGGCACTGAAATAAACATGTTGTTTATGAATATTATTTATGTCCTAGCTTTGAGGCTGTATTCTTGAAAATTCCGTGTAACCTAGCCAAAAGCTGAAAATCACCATGGTAACCCCCACTCTCATTCCACTCACCTCCCAAGGTAACCATTTTTTCTATCTGTTTTTCTGAATGGGTGAAGTAATTCAAACCGCCCCAGTGAAGTCTAATTAGGATGCACTTTTATGTTTATCCAGGGAAAAATGTATCCAAAGTTAAGGAGGCATCACAAAGAAAATAGACCAAGCCGCAAGCCATTACCTTGAGGAGAGAGCAATTGCAGACTGATTCAGAAATTGTGTGTGTGTGTGTGTGTGTGTGTGTGTGTGTACTCCTGTGCTTCTTCAGTGGAGGGTTTCCCTCAATTTTACACTTTTAGTAACTGAATTTCATTTGAGATGATTAATATAAATTTTAGGAGGACCTTATACATTTTTTTAATTGAAAATTATTACATTTATTTATTCTTTGTGTTTATGTGAATGTGCCCAGAATGTGTATGGAAGACAAGGGACCACTTGCAGGAGTCAGTTTTTTCATCCATGATGTGAGACCCATTGTTTGAAGTTCAGTGAGCTTGGAAGCAGGTCCTTCAGTCTATCTCACTGACCCTATAATTTCACTTTTTTTTTTATTAACTTGAGTATTTCTTATATACATTTCGAGTGTTATTCCCTTTCCCGGTTTCCGGGCAAATATCCCCCTCCCCCCTCCCCTTCCTTATGGGTGTTCCCCTCCCAACCCTCCCCCCATTGCCGCTCTCCCCCCATAGACTAGTTCACTGGGGGTTCAGTCTTAGCAGGACCCAGGGCTTCCCCTTCCACTGGTGCTCTTACTAGGATATTCATTGCTACCTATGGGGTCAGAGTCCAGGGTCAGTCCATGTATAGTCTTTAGGTAGTGGCTTAGTCCCTGGAAGCTCTGGTTGCTTGGCATTGTTGTACTTTTGGGGTCTCGAGCCCCTTCAAGCTCTTCCAGTTCTTTCTCTGATTCCTTCAATAGGGGACCTATTCTCAGTTCAGTGGTTTGCTGCTGGCATTCGCCTCTGTATTTGCTGTATTCTGGCTGTGTCTCTCAGGAGCGATCTACATCCAGCTCCTGTCGGTCTGCACTTCTTTGCTTCATCCATCTTGTCTAATTGGGTGGCTGTATATGTATGGGCCACATGTGGGGCAGGCTCTGAATGGGTGTTCCTTCAGTCTCTGTTTTAATCTTTGCCTCTCCCTTCCCTGCCAAGGGTATTCTTTTTCCTCATTTAAAGAAGGAGTGAAGCATTCACATTTTGATCATCCGTCTTGAGTTTCGTTTGTTCTAGGGATCTAGGGTAATTCAAGCATTTGGGCTAATAGCCACTTATCAATGAGTGCATACCATGTATGTCTTTCTGTGATTGGGTTAGCTCACTCAGGATGATATTTTCCAGTTCCAACCATTTGCCTACGAATTTCATAAACTCGTTGTTTTTGATAGCTGAGTAATATTCCATTGTGTAGATGTACCACATTTTCTGTATCCATTCCTCTGTTGAAGGGCATCTGGGTTCTTTCCATTTTCTGGCTATTATAAATAAGGCTGCGATGAACATAGTGGAGCACGTGTCTCTTTTATATGTTGAGGCATCTTTTGGGTATATGCCCAAGAGAGGTATAGCTGGATCCTCAGGCAGTTCAATGTCCAATTTTCTGAGGAACCTCCAGACTGATTTCCAGAATGGTTTTACCAGTCTGCAATCCCACCAACAATGGAGGAGTGTTCCTCTTTCTCCACATCCTCGCCAGCATCTGCTGTCACCTGAGTTTTTGATCTTAGCCAATCACACTGGTGTGAGGTGAAATCTCAGGGTTGTTTTGATTTGCATTTCCCTTATGACTAAAGATGTTGAACATTTCTTTAGGTGTTTCTCAGCCATTCGGCATTCCTCAGTTGTGAATTCTTTGTTTAGCTCTGAACTCCATTTTTTAATAGGGTTATTTGTTTCCCTGCGGTCTAACTTGTTGAGTTCTTTGTATAATTTGGATATAAGGCCTCTATCTGTTGTAGGATTGGTAAAGATCTTTTCCCAATCTCTTGGTTGCCGTTTTGTCCTAACCACAGTGTCCTTTGCCTTACAGAAGCTTTGCAGTTTTATGAGATCCCATTTGTCGATTCTTGATCTTAGAGCATAAGCCATTGGTGTTTTGTTCAGGAAATTTTTTCCAGTGCCCATGTGTTCCAGATGCTTCCCTAGTTTTTCTTCTATTAGTTTGAGTGTGTCTGGTTTGATGTGGAGGTCCTTGATCCACTTGGACTTAAGCTTTGTACAGGGTGATAAGCATGGATCGATCTGCATTCTTCTACATGTTGACCTCCAGTTGAACCAGCACCATTTGCTGAAAATGCTATCTTTTTTCCATTGGATGATTTTGGCTCCTTTGTCAAAAATCAAGTGACCATAGGTGTGTGGGTTCATTTCTGGGTCTTCAATTCTATTCCATTGGTCTATCTGTCTGTCTCTGTACCAATACCATGCAGTTTTTATCACTATTGCTCTGTAATACTGCTTGAGTTCAGGGATAGTGATTCCCCCTGAAGTCCTTTTATTGTTGAGGATAGCTTTAGCTATCCTGGGTTTTTTGTTATTCCAGATGAATTTGCAAATTGTTCTGTCTAACTCTTTGAAGAATTGGATTGGTATTTTGATGGGGATTGCATTGAATCTGTAGATTGCTTTTGGTAAAATGGCCATTTTTACTATATTAATCCTGCCAATCCATGAGCATGGGAGATCTTTCCATCTTCTGAGGTCTTCTTCAATTTCTTTCCTCAGTGTCTTGAAGTTCTTATTGTACAGATCTTTTACTTGCTTGGTTAAAGTCACACCGAGGTACTTTATATTATTTGGGTCTATTATGAAGGGTGTCGTTTCCCTAATTTCTTTCTCTGCTTGTTTCTCTTTTGTATAGAGGAAGGCAACTGATTTATTTGAGTTAATTTTATACCCAGCCACTTTGCTGAAGTTGTTTATCAGCTTTAGTAGTTCTCTGGTGGAACTTTTGGGATCACTTAAATATACTATCATGTCATCTGCAAATAGTGATATTTTGACCTCTTCTTTTCAGATCTGTATCCCTTTGATCTCCTTTTGTTGTCTGATTGCTCTGGCTAGAACTTCAAGAACTATATTGAATAAGTAGGGAGAGAGTGGGCAGCCTTGTCTAGTCCCTGATTTTAGTGGGATTGCTTCAAGTTTCTCTCCATTTAGTTTAATGTTAGCAACTGGTTTGCTGTATATGGCTTTTACTATGTTTAGGTATGGGCCTTGAATTCCTATTCTTTCCAGGACTTTTATCATGAAGGGGTGTTGAATTTTGTCAAATGCTTTCTCAGCATCTAATGAAATGATCATGTGGTTCTGTTCTTTCAGTTTGTTTATATAATGGATCACGTTGATGGTTTTCCGTATATTAAACCATCCCTGCATGCCTGGGATGAAGCCTACTTGATCATGGTGGATGATTGTTTTGATGTGCTCTTGGATTCGGTTTGCCAGAATTTTATTGAGTATTTTTGCGTCGATATTCATAAGGGAAATTGGTCTGAAGTTCTCTTTCTTTGTTGTGTCTTTGTGTGGTTTAGGTATAAGAGTAATTGTGGCTTCGTAGAAGGAATTCGGTAGGGCTCCATCTGTTTCAATTTTGTGGAATAGTTTGGATAATATTGGTATGAGGTCTTCTATGAAGGTTTGATAGAATTCTGCACTAAACCCGTCTGGACCTGGGCTCTTTTTGGTTGGGAGACCTTTAATGACTGCTTCTATTTCCTTAGGAGTTATGGGGTTGTTTAACTGATTTATCTGTTCCTGCTTTAACTTCGATACCTGGTATCTGTCTAGGAAATTGTCCATTTCCTGAAGATTTTCAAATTTTGTTGAATATAGGTTTTTATAGTAAGATCTGATGATTTTTTGAATTTCCTCTGAATCTGTAGTTATGTCTCCCTTTTCATTTCTGATTTTGTTAATTTGGACGCACTCTCTGTGTCCTCTCGTTAGTCTGGCTAAGGGTTTATCTATCTTGTTGATTTTCTCAAAGAACCAACTTTTGGTTTTGTTGATTCTTTCTATGGTCCTTTTTGTTTCTACTTGGTTGACTTCAGCTCTGAGTTTGATTATTTCCTGCCTTCTACTCCTCCTGGGTGTATTTGCTTCTCTTTGTTCTAGAGCTTTTAGGTGTGCTGTCAAGCTGCTGACATATGCTCTTTCCTGTTTCTTTCTGCAGGCACTCAGCGCTATGAGTTTTCCTCTTAGCACAGCTTTCATTGTGTCCCATAAGTTTGAGTATGTTGTATCTTCATTTTCATTAAATTCTAAAAAGTTTTTAATTTCTTTCTTTATTTCTTCCTTGACCAGGTTATCATTGAGTAGAGCATTGTTCAATTTCCACGTATATGTGGGCATTCTTCCCTTATTGTTATTGAAGACCAGTTTTAGGCTGTGGTGGTCCGATAGCACGCATGGGATTATTTCTATCTTTCTGTACCTGTTGTGGCCCGTTTTTTGACCAATTATATGGTCAATTTTGGAGAAAGTACCATGAGGAGCTGAGAAGAAGGTATATCCTTTTGCTTTAGGATAGAATGTTCTATAAATATCCGTTAAGTCCATTTGGCTCATGACTTCTCTTAGTCTGTCGACATCACTGTTTAATTTCTGTTTCCATGATCTGTCCATTGATGAGAGTGGGGTGTTGAAATCTCCCACTATTATTGTGTGAGGTGCAATGTGTGTTTTGAGCTTTAGTAAGGTTTCTTTTACATATGTAGGTGCCCTTGTATTTGGGGCATAGATATTTAGGATTGAGAGTTCATCTTGGTGGATTTTTCCTTTGATGAATATGAAGTGTCCTTCCTTATCTTTTTTGATGACTTTTAGTTGGAAATTGATTTTATTTGATATTAGAATGGCTACTCCAGCTTGCTTCTTCTGACCATTTGCTTGGAAAGTTGTTTTCCAGCCTTTCAGTCTGAGGTAGTGTCTGTCTTTGTGTCTGAGGTGTGTTTCCTGTAGGCAGCAGAATGCAGAGTCCCCGCGCGTATCCAGTTTGTTAATCTATGTCTTTTTACTGGGGAGTTGAGGCCATTGATATTGAGATATATTAAGGAATAGTGTTTATTGTTTCCCTTTATATTCATATTTGGATGTGAGGTTATGTTTGTGTGCTTTCATTCTCTTTGTTTTGTTGCCAAGACGATTAGTTTCTTGCTTCTTCTAGGGTATAGCTTGCCTCCTTATGTTGGGCTTTACCATTTATTATCCTTTGTAGTGCTGGATTTGTAGAAAGATATTGTGTAAATTTGGTTTTGTCATGGAATATCTTGGTTTCTCCATCAATGTTAATTGAGAGTTTTGCTGGATACAGTAACCTGGGCTGGCATTTGTGTTCTCTTAGGGTCTGTATGACATCAGTCCAGGATCTTCTGGCCTTCATAGTTTCTGGCGAGAAGTCTGGTGTGATTCTGATAGGTCTCCCTTTATATGTTACTTGACCTTTTTCCCTTACTGCTTTTAATATTCTTTCTTTATTTTGTGCGTTTGGTGTTTTGACAATTATGTGACGGGAGGTGTTTCTTTTCTGGTCCAATCTATTTGGAGTTCTGTAGGCTTCTTGTATGTCTATGGGTATCTCTTTTTTTAGGTTAGGGAAGTTTTCTTCTATGATTTTGTTGAAGATATTTACTGGTCCTTTGAGCTGGGAGTCTTCACTCTCTTTTATACCTATTATCCTTAGGTTTGATCTTCTCATTGAGTCCTGGATTTCCTGTATGTTTTGGACCAGTAGCTTTTTCCGCTTTACATTATCTTTGACAGTTGAGTCAATGATTTCTATGGAATCTTCTGCTCCTGAGATTCTCTCTTCCATCTCTTGTATTCTGTTGGTGAAGCTTGTATCTACAGCTCCTTGTCTCTTCTTTTGGTTTTCTATATCCAGGGTTGTTTCCATGTGTTCTTTCTTGATTGCTTCTATTTCCATTTTTAATTCCTTCAACTGTTTGATTGTGTTTTCCTGGAATTCTTTCAGGGATTTTTGCGATTCCTCTGTGTAGGCTTCTACTTGTTTATTAATGTTTTCCTGTGTTTCCCTAAGTGTGTTCATGTCTTTCTTGAAGTCCTCCAGCATCATGATCAAATATGATTTTGAAACTAGATCTTGCTTTTCTGGTGTGTTTGGATATTCCATGTTTGTTTTGGTGGGAGAATTGGGCTCCGATGATGGCATGTAGTCTTGGTTTCTGTTGCTTGGGTTCCTGCGCTTGCCTCTTGCCATCAGATTATCTCTAGTGTTACTTTGTTCTGCTATTTCTGACAGTGGCTAGACTGTCCTATAAGCCTGTGTGTCAGGAGTGCTGTAGACCTGTTTTCCTCTCTTTCAGTCAGTTATGGGGACAGTGTGTTCTGCTTTCGGGCGTGTAGTTTTTCCTCTCTACAGGTCTTCAGCTGTTCCTGTGGGCCTGTGTCTTGAGGTCACCAGGCAGCTTTCTTGCAGCAGAAAATTTGGTCTTACCTGTGGTCCCGAGGCTCAGGTTCGCTCGTGGGGTGCTTCCCAGGGGCTCTCTGCAGTGGCAGCAACCAGGAAGACCTGTGTCGCCCCTTCCGGGAGCTTCAGTGCACCAGGGTTCCAGATGGTCTTTGGCTTTTTCCTCTGGCGTCCGAGATGTGTTTGCAGGGAGCAGTCTCTTCTGGTTTCCCAGGCTTGTCTGCCTCTCTGAAGGTTTAGCTCTCCCTCTCACGGGATTTGGGTGCAGAGAACTGTTTATCAGGTCTGTTTCTTTCAGGTTCAGGCGGTGTCTCAGGCAGGTGTCCTACCACTCCTGGGCCCTCCCCCACGGGAGCCCAGAGGCCTTATACAGTTTCCTCTTGGGCCAGGGATGTGGGCAGGGGTGAGCAGTGTTGGTGGTCTCTTCCGCTCTGCAGCCTCAGGAGTGCCCACCTGACCAGGCGGTTGGGTCTCTCTCTCACCGGGTCTGGGAGCAGAGAGCTGCTGCTACATTTTTATTTTGAGAAATGGTTAGGAAAGTATCTCCATGGAATGTCATTAGCTCCCAGCTCACCACCACACACTTTTAATATAAAATCTCTTTTTAAAAAACCGAATCGTTTTGCTTGCACTTTTGTTTAGAGATGAGGACTTGTGGACTTCCCGTTCTGTGTTAGGGTGGTCATTGCTATCACTGCTGTTTATTTCTTTATTAGCCAGTCAAATACCAAGTGGTCGACACTGAGATCATGTACATACAGTTAATATTATACAAAGTGAGTAAGTCGTAGTTATTTATTTAGGAATATATGTACACTGTACTTGTATATATACTAAAATATAAAAGGACATGGATTATTTTTGTTGTTTTTGTAATTTGTTTTTCAGTTAACATTTTTTTGGATAGTTAATGCATTTACATTTCAAATGTTATTCCCTTTTTCGGCTCTCCCCTTTCTGATTCCCCCCTCTCCCTGCTTCTAGGAGAATGTTTCTCCTCGCACCCACTCCTTCCCACCTCAACACCCTGGGATTCACTGGGGAAAGCACTGGAGAAAAGAGCCTTCACAGGACCAAGGGATTCTCCTCCTATTGATGCCAGACAATGCTGTCCTCTGCTACATTTGCAGCTGGAGCCAGCGGTACCGCCATGTGTACTCTTTGGTTGGTGGTATAGTCCCTGGGAGCTCTGGGCTATCTGGTTGGTTGATATTGTTGTTCTTCCTGTGTAGTTTCAAATGCGTTCTGCTACTTCGGTCCTTTCTCTAACTCCTCCACCAGGGTCTCTTTGCTCAGTATGATGGTTATTATCTGCATCAGTAATGCTCTGGCAGAGTCTATCAGGAGACATCCATATCAGGTCCCTGTCAGGAACAACTTCTTGGCATCTGCCATAGTGTCTGGCTTTGGTGGCTGCCTAAAAGATGGATCCCGAGGTAGGACAGTCTCTTGACCGCCTTTCCTTAAGTATCTGCTCCATTAATTGTCCCTGTATTTTTTTCCTGTGAGAATTTTGTTCCCAGCTCTAAGAAGAACTGATGCATCCATAATTTGGTCTTCCTTCTTCTTGAGCTTCATATTGTCTGTGAATTATATCTTGTGTATTCCAAACTTTTGAGCCAATATCCACTTATCAGCATGTACATATTATGTGTGCTCTTTTGTGACTTGGTTAGCTCATTCAGGATGATATTATCTAGTTCCATCCATTTTTCTAAGAATTTCATGAAGTCATTGTTTTTAATAGCTGAGCATTACTCCATTGTGTAAATGTACCACATTTTTTGTATCCATTCTTCTGTTGAAGGACATCTAAATTGTTTCCAGTTTCTGGCTATTATAAATAAAGCTGCTATGAACATAGTGGAGCATGTGAACTTGTTATATGTTGGAGCATCTTTTGGATATATATCCCAGAAGTTGTATAGCTAGGTCTTCAGGTAACACTATGTCCACTTTTCTGTGAAACCACCAGACTGATTTCCAGAGTGGTTGCACCAGCTTACAATCCTACCAGCAATGGAGGAGTGTTCTTATTTTTCCACATCCTCTCCGGCATCTGTTGTACCTGAGTTTTTATATCTTAGCCATTCTGATCAGTGTGAGGTGGAATCTTAGGGTTGTTTTGCTTTCTCTGATGACTAAGGATGTTGGATATTGTTTTTCTAAATGTTTCTTAGCCATTTGAGATACTCAGTTGAGATTTCTTTGTTTAGTTCTGCATTACATTTTTTTAAAAAGGGTTAATTTCTTTTCTGGCGTCAAACCTGAGTTCTTTGTATATGTTAGAATTATCCGTCTATCAGTTGTAGAGTTGAAAAAGATCTTTTCCTAATCGGTGAATTGCTGTTTTGTCCTACTAAAAGTGTCCCTTGCCTTACAGAAGCTTCTATCTCTCTCTCTCTCTCTCTCTCTCTCTCTCTCTCTCTCTCTCTCTCTCTCTCTCCCTCCCTCCCTCTCCCTCTCCCTCTCCCTCTCTCCTGTTTCTTTCTTTCTTTTTTTAGATATTTTATTAAATTACATTTCAAATATTGTCCCCCTTCCAGATTTCCTCTCATCTCCATAACCACCCTTCACAGCCCCCTTGCTTTATTTTTTCTCAATTTTATGAGGACCCATTTGTCAATTCTATATGTTAAAGCCCGGGCCATTGGTTTTCTGTTCAGGAAACAGAATCTATTAGATTCAGTGGACCTGCTTTTATGTGAAGGTCCTTTATTCACTTGGACTTGAACGTATACAAGGAGATAAAAATGAATCATATTACATTCTTCTACCAGTTGAACCAGTACTATTTGTTTAAAATGCTGTCCTTTTGAACTGGATGGTTTTGGCTTCTCTGTCAAAGATTAAGTGACCATAGTTATGTGGGTTTATTTCTGGGTCTTCAATTCTATTCCTTTGATCTATCTACCTGCCTGTCTCTGTACCAATACCATGAGGCTTTTTTTTTTTTATCACTATTGCTCTGTAGTACAGCTTGAGGTCAGGGATAGCGATTCCCTCAGAAGATCTTTTATTGTTGAAACAAGTTTTCACTATCCTGGGTTTATTGTTATGAATTTAAGAATTGCTCTTTCTATCTCCATGAAGAATCTATTTGGAATGTTGATGGAAATTGCATTGAATCAATAGATTGCTTTTGGTAAGACAGAAATTTTTATTATGTTAATCCTACCAATCAACGAGTATTGGAGATCTTTCCAACTTCTGAGGTTTTCTTCATTTTCTTTCTTCAGAGACTTGAAGATCTTGTCATACAGATCTTTCACTTGCTTAGGTAGAGTCACACCAAGATATTTTATATTGTTTGTGATTACTGTGAAGAATGTGGTTTCCCTTGTTTCTTTCTCAGCCCATTTATCCTTTGAGTATGGGAAGGTTACAGATTTGTTTGAGTTAATTTTATATCCAGCCACTTTGTGGAAGTTGTTTGTCAGCTGTAGGAGTTCTCTGGAGAATTTTGGGGGTTGCTTGTATAAACTATCATATCATGTGTTAATAGTGATTTTTTTTTACTGCTTCTTTTCCAATTTGTATCCCTTTCCCCTTCTTTTGTTGTCTGATTGTGCCAAAACTTTGAGTACTGTGTTTAATAAGTAGGGAAACCCTGGGCAGCCTTGTCTTCTCCCTGGTTTTAGTGGGACTGCTTTAAGCTTTTCTCCATTTAAGTTGATGTTGGCTTTTGATTTGCTATATATTATTTATTATATTTAACTATGTACCTTATATTCCTGATATTTCCAAGACTTATAACACAAAGAGGTGTTGCATTTTCTCAGAGGCTTTTTCAACATCTAATGAGATGATCATTTGTGTTTTTTCTTCCGGTTTGTTTACATAGTGGATTACATTGATGGATTTCCATATTTTGAAACATCCTTGCATATCTGGGATAAAGCCTTCTCGTTCGTATTAACGGATTGTTTTGATGTGTCCTTGAATTTGTTTTGTGAGTATTTTATTGAGGCTTTTGTTGTTATCCACTAAGAAAATAGAAGTAGCCACTAAAAATATCCCAACAACAAAAATAAATAAATAAACAAGCAGACAAACAAACAAATACCCAGGTCCTTATGTTTTAGTGTAGGATTCTATCAGAACTTCAAAGAAAACTTAATAAAAATAATTCTCAAACTATTCCACAGAATAAAAATATAACAAATACTATCTAATTTGTTCTATGAAGCCACAGATATACTGAAATCTAAGTCATACAAAATCCCAACAAAGAAAGAGAATTTCAGACCAATTTCCCATATGAATATCAATGCAAAAATGCTCAATTTTATCTTTATTTTTATTGTATCATGACATTTTTATCTCATCCTTTTGTGTATTTCTGATTTCTTTTGTTGTATATTTACCTCATTTGTTTAAATGATATATTTAGATGTTGAAGTATGATTAAAGTGTTCATGTTAAGATAAGTATGTTTTCTGTTCCACAATATAATTTCAGTAATTTATATAGCAAGATGAGGCTGACAAACATTCAAAATAGTTTAATAACATAAGTTTCTACTTGATTTGTTCTATGTACACAGCCCTCTTTTAATAATACTCTTGGCATCCTGAGAGTGCTATTTGCATATAGCATGTGCTATTAGTAACTTGATAGAAATAGAACTTTATCAGCATCAAGGTCATGCATACCTCTATTTGAATAATAAAATAAGCTTAGTAACAATAAGAAAACATGGACAGTTTCTGTTCAAAATATTTTTCCTGGTCAAATAATAGATGCCAGTGATTTGACTCCATTACAAAAGGAAAACTATAATCATAATGAATATTTACAGAGAAACTCTTACATATTTTCTATGCCTGTATGTAATTGGGTATGCATATTATGGGAATGAAAATGCACAGTAGAAAACTTATTATATGACCTATATAATCAGTCAATAAAAACAAATAGCAACCCTCACTGCATCTGAGGTATTGCTTTGCTTAAAGCTGCTTTGCTACTTTTGCAAATTCTATAGGACTTTATTATTCTGTTGAATTATTGTTCATAGATTAACAAAAACCTAAGAATGCATGGTGAAGAATTCAACTACCAGTAATAAAGTAATTCTACAGATTTATTACTCTAAATATTTCTATACTTTATTGTCCAACTGGACATCATTTTGTAATAGGCTATATCTAAAAATAGCCTATTTGAGCTAACATTTAAATTAAGAGCTACTAAATAAATAAACACATAACTATTATTTCCAATAATAAATATCTTTAGGATTATCTTAAAGATATAAATAAAGGTCATTCCATAATTTATTGCAGATTCTATTTTCTAATTCTTCAATATGGTTATTTTCTTCTTATTTTTAGTATACAGTAGTTTTATCTAATTTTGATATTTTTCATTAATTTTACAAATGCCTCTTATTTTTAGAGATATTTTATGCCTTTCATTTCTGTAGTTTCTAATTTCAAGACCTTAATATAACTATTTCAAAGATTTATGTAATTTTTCATGCATGCTTTATAATCAATTTCTAAACACCTCGATTAGAATACTGTCTCACACTTCTATGCTTTCATATGACAGATGTGAGTTATATGATCAAACCCTACTGTTGGGAGGACTGAATATCTTTTCTTCCTTAATCCATTCTCCATAACCCATACTTACTCCACACCTCCCTGAGTCTTCAAAGCTAATGGCTTAGAATCTTCAGATATCTGTTTTGGTCTACCAATTTGAGCTAACCCGATAAACTCTAGAGTGATCCCTACATCTCAAGACTTTTAACTTAATCATGCTCACAAAAGCACTTTTTTTATTGCTTGAAAATTTCATGTATGAACATACTGTATTTTAAAGAAATTCATCCTACATTCCCTTCCTTTCAGTCCCTCCCCTATGTTCCCCACCACTTTTTCTTCCAAGATTTATATTCTCTCTTTTTTTTAAGCTCACCGAGTCTTCAAAGTATGAGCATAAATGTAGGATGACTTACCAGAGCCAAAGAGGCTGTTCATGGCTGTGTCCTTGAAATATAACTGTCCCTTTATTCCTCAGCAGCCATAAATTAACAGTGGAATCGCAATAGAGTGCAGGGTACCAAAGCCTTTATCCTGGTCACAGTGCAATTTCGACTGGTTTAGTCTTCTTCAAGTCATATGTGTGCAAACACTGACACTGTGAACTCACATACACTAGGAACTTTGTCGCCTTTCTGTTACCCATCTATATCTGGTATGCTGTGTTTTCATTTTCATTCAGCTGTAGGAATTTTTGAACCATGTTCTTGATTTCTTTGTTGACTCAGTAAACACTGAATGGTATGTTATTAAATATTAATTTGATCGTGTATTTGTAGTTTTTCCAGCTATTGACATCCAGCTTTCTTCTCTCAGGGCCAAACAGAATGCAGAATGTTATTTTAATTTCCTATTTCTTGTTGAGAGCTACGTTTTTATCCTAACAGATGGACAAATTTGGAGAAAGTTACATTAGTTGCTGAATAGAATGTGTATTCTTTGATGTGCGGGTGGGATGTTCTATATATGTCTGTTAGGTCCATTGATGCCAATTAACTTGTACATTTTTCCATTTACTTTGTGTCTGAAGGGTATTGAACTCAACAACTACCAACAAATTAGGGATAGTTTGTCATTGTAAATCTAATGGTGTCTCATTTTTTTAATTCAATATAGCTGCTTTTTATACATATACTTCTAAAATTGTTAATTTATGGATTGTTCTTTTAATCAGTGTGAAATATTCCTTCTTAACTCTTCAAATTTGTTTTCATTTGTTGTCAGAGATTACAATAACTATACCCAATTGATTCAAAGGTAGATTTGACTGGAATACATTTTCCATCCTTTATTCTAAAATTGTCTCTATTACTGATAATAAGGTATGTTTCATGAAAGAAGTGAAAACATGATCCTGGCATTTTCATCCAACCTGCTAGTCTGTGTCACTTAATTAGAGAATTGAGACTGTGAATATTAAGAGTTACACTTCTAAAATGTACATTAATTCCTTTTATTTGGCTGTTTCATGATGTTTTGTAAACCTAGTTTAATCTACTGTTCTTGAATGTTTTTCTCTATTACCTATATGATCCCTTGGGTGTGAATTGATTTAATGGCTATAAATTATTGTAATTTGTTTATTAGGAACATTTTACTGTACTTCAGTTCATTTTTGAGATAGTGTCTCTCTGTAGAGTTCGTCATGGAAGTGGCTAACAGGTGACTGAGATCTACCTGCTTCTAACTCCCAAATGCTGGCTGCTCCTCACTGTCTAGCTACTTCTCCAATTTTCATAGACAGTACTTTAGGTATAATATTTTGATTAACAATAATTGCTTTTAAGATTCTGAAATACATTTTCCCAGCTCCTCTAACTATAAATGTTCTGTCAAAAAGTCAATTATAATCCTGATAAATTTGCTTTTATGAGTAACTTGATCTTTCTTTCTTGAAGTTTTCAATACCACTTCTTTATTTTGTAATTTTAATCTTTTAACTATAATGTGTTGTGTGAAGTTTCTTTCCTGAACCTTTCTCTTTGGAAATCTTTAAGCCATTGTACTTTAATTTACCTCTTTCTTTAAGATTTTGTAATATTTTCATCTATGATTTTATGACATGAATTCTCTGCATTCTTCTTCAAAATAGTGTACATCTTCTTCAACATCCAGAATGCAAGGAGTAAGAAGTTTAGCTCTTTTCCTGCTGTTTCACCTTCTTGTTTGTTTGTTTTGTTTTTGTTTTGTTTTGTCTTGTTTGTTATTTTATTGTTGTTGTTTGCTTCTTGGTTGAGTTTAGTTTCATTGTTTTATTGTTTTGAGTTTGTCTTGTTCTGGTTGATTGCTTAGTTAGTTGGTTAGTTTTTTATTGACACTTACTGAGTGTTCCAATTTTAATTTCTTACCTTCTGCCCTTGACTTTCTATTTTCTGCACAATACATCCCATTGGCAAAGCATTCCGGTCATGTTTTCATTTGTGGTTTGTTTCTTTGTTTATTACCAACATGGTTTTAGATTGGCTTTTCTTTAGCAGTTATATCTCTGTTGAAATTTACTTTCATATTGTTGACTGACACCCTTTATTCCATCAGGCTTGTTTGTATTTTCTCATGGAATATATTCACGCAAACAGTTTGTAGTTTAAACATACTTATAATCACTCTTTTCTAGAAGTCTGTTCCAGGTCACTCTCATTAGGTTTTCTTATTATGGAACTTGGACTTTGTGAAATAGATTTTTTTCTTGTTGTTTTATTTCTGTACTGTGGAGTAGTATATTGGTTGAATCTTTTTTCTCCTTCCTTTCTCCATTCCTTTTTTATCTCTCTCTCTCTCTTTCTCTCTCTCTCTCTCTCTCTCTATATATATATATATATATATATATATATATATATATATATATATATATGTTTAAAGTTTCTTTCTCTTTAAGTAGAGTCATTTGCCATGTTTTAGGGTGGTGAAGCTCATTTCTCTCTGTATGGTTAGTATAGTAAGTAAGTTCCGGAGCAGCATAGGCAGTCTTAAGCAGGAGAAGCTTGTCTCCAATTCACTCCTGGAACAAATATTTCTGGTAACTACAGATAGGTTTGTGCAGGAAATGTTGTTCTGTGATTGTACAGTGATTCTCACATGGCATATGCAGGCTTCAGTAGGGGAAGCAAGGTGCAGATGTTTTGGGCATCTGGTACAGAAAATAACTGGAGCAGGTAGTCAAGCTTAAACACTGGAGGACAAGTTTCTCATTTGATGCAGGTGGTGCCTGGATATCATAGGCATATCTGATACCCCACTTTCTTAAGGACTCCACTTGTTACTTGATATGAGATTTCTGGGTGTTGTAGCCAGAAGTAAGCAGAGAAAGCTTGAGGAAAGAAGCCCTGTGGAATGTATTCCTAAAGAAAATTATTTTGAGCCTGAAGCAAGAGATTATGGCCAGTGTGTAGAATATGCACAAAGTCATTTAATATAGCACAAATACATAAGATGACTTTTGTCCTTTTTTTCTACTTAGAAGAATTATAATGCTTAATTTGTTTTTCTCTAAGGGCTCGTAACTTAGCTTTGTAGTGTTTGTCTACTTTTGTTTACTGTATTCTATATATGTGTTTAATTATTCTATCTTAGGAACCTGTGATCTCCTGGGGATAGTAGCTCTTCTTTCTGACAACAAATAATTGGAAATGTTTAAAGGTCAAACTTGATGTTGGGTAGTTTCTGGTAACATATAAGATATCAGATGTGATATAGTCTGGAGTAGAAGCTCTAGGCAACTCGGAGCATATTAAGACCTTTCTAGTTTTAGTTCTATAAGTAAAGAAGAGTAGAAATCCTTATTGTACACAAGGCAAACATCTGAATAAACTGAGAAACATCAACTCTTTTTGGATCCATAAGAGAAGACAAGTAACAAGGCACACATCTGTAAATTTGGGAAGAAGAAAAAAATCATGATTTCTAAAGCAGAAAATAATGAGCGAGAACTTCAAAGGAACCAGTCTCAGAGTGGGAAAGCTTGCACAGTCTTTGTGAGTCCCTGGAAATTCAGTGGGAACAACTGAGAGGAAATGTTTCTAGAGTGTCTCTTCCTCTTTCTATAGAAAAGTGACTTCCTTGGCACTAACATTTTCTTAACATTCTGAGTTTATTCCTTTAATTAATCTCAAGTGAACTGTACATATGCTGTGATAAACGGCACAGAAAATGGACAAATAGCAAGCATACATCATTTATATTCTTTCAGTAGAATTGTCTTTTAATAGATAGAGGCAAATATCATTGCTAATAACACTGATAGCAAGAGTTCATTGAAATGCAATTACTTTGTGTATATGTTTTGCTTCTTGAGGAGACACGGAGAGACTTCAGTGATGTCAGACTACTGCTCCATCTGTTTTACCCTCATTTGTTATATATATATATATATATATATATATATATATATATATATATATATATATATATATATATATATCCCTACTGTACATAGGCATTTTATTTAAAATATGCCCCAATGAAATTATGATATGAAAAAATAAATTCTCTTTTTCTGGGTCTAGGATTTTTCTTTATCCACCTTAGAACACATAGAGATGGTCTGTAAACTTCATGTACCAATGAATACATCATTAGATAGGTAAATATTTATCCTGTGCATTCTACCTCTTTAGAAATAAGCATAATATGTTATCTGCCTAAAGCTAAGATACATCTATTTATTATAAAACTCAATAGATACCTCTACTACACAAATGACAACATCAGTAAAGATGTATCTCCTCTTCAACATGAACCATGATATAATGAAAATTTAATTTCTCAGAATAGAGCACTGCCACAATATATTAACAACTAACCTTAATCAAATCAGAACATATTTTGATGATTTCTCTGCATCATAATCTCGTAACACATATCAAGACCAAAATGTGCTAGTAATTAAGGCAAGAACATAGTTAAAACTTACATAGAAAATTGATTCTGTAAATCAAGACATCAGGGAATTAATTGCAAGGCAAGTTTGGCAAATTAAAAATAGTATCTGCAGTAAAAGAGATTGATACATACAAATTCATTGAATTTTCCTTTGATGGTTATCAAATGAATATTCCAAGTAAGCATTTCAAGTTTGAAACTGTTCTTCATTAAAATTATCCCAAAATAATACCTTATAAAGGATAAACCTCCTTAGTAATCCAGGTTTCAAAGTATGAGACATGTGTAAGCTTCTCCTTAACTGATGAGATATGAATTTAATTTATAATGTCCTCTTGCAATGACTTCTCCCCTTGTATCTTTAATTTCAGCACTACAATTGAAGCTGTATTATTAATCTTTTTCACATTTTTATTATTTACTTAATACTTTTTATCTTAGAATACTGTCTTTTTTATTAAAATATTGTCATAAAAAACTTTCTTGGTGGTAGTCATCCAAGTCTTTGGGCTTCCAATTTTTCATACCAACTGAAAGAAGTAAAGCATATATATAAATATATATATATATATAATACTTTATATGCATAATAAATTTAATATATGACACCCTCATGGTCCAATGATTATCTTAGGAAAACTCCTCCCCACTCAGCATAGGTAAGTACTGCCACCTACTTTTCATCATAAACTTTGAATTAGTATGGAGATAAACCAAGATTTATTCTGTCATATTTTCAGTCTCTAGTTGATTACATCTTCCTTGTTGTCAACAGTGCTTCATCTGCCAATGCTGTTTGTATCCAACTTTGCCGCATTTCTTCCATCTCCACCTTTTGTGAGTTTTTCTTTCAGGAATTAAATTAGATTCTCAAAATAATTATCAGGAGAAAATCCTTTTGTGTTCTGTCAATGGAAGACTGAAGGCCCTGTTTGAAAGGAAACCTGCCCTCCCTAACATGTACCCACAAGGTACACTATTTTTTCAGTGTCTATTATACTATTATATTCATGACTAACTGAAAAATGCTAGATGAAGGAAAGTATACAACTTTAGCACAATCTAGATATCTGTCCTATCTAAGGTGGATGGAAAGAATGAGAAACAATTTCAGTGTTAATAAACTAAAAGCACAGGCTAAAAGAAAAATGAAAACCTAGTCATGCCTTCACAGGATCTCTTCCACCATTTTTTATACCAGATTACTTAAACAGAAAATCTCTCCCTAGGCCCTTGAGGTCTAGCTTCTTTTCCACTTTCTCTTCTATTAGATTCAGCGTACCTAGTTTTATGCCTTATCTGGTCCCTGATTTCATTGTGATTGCTTCTACTATTTCTTCATTTAATATGATGTTGGCTATTAGTTTGCTATATATTGCTTTTATCATGTTTAGGTATGTGCCATGAATTCCTGATCTCTCCATGATTTTAAATGCAGTGGTATTGTATTTTGTCAAAGAATTTTTATGCACCTAATGAGATGATCATGTGAATGTTTTGTAGACTACTGCTAAATTCATTTGTAACATAACTTCTGTTAGTTTCACTCTATCTTTCTTCAGTTTTTGTTTCAATGACCTGGCTGCTGGTGAGAGTGGGATGTTGAAGTCTACCAGTATTGATGTGTGAGGTTCAATGTGTATTTTGATCTTTAGAAAATGTTCTTTTATAAATAAGGGTGCCCCTTGGGAACCTCATGAACCTCAAGAGCTTCTGCAATGCAAAAGACAGCATCAATAGGACAAATGAGGATCCTACAGTTTGGGAAAAGATATCTATCACTACTCCTATATTTGATGATGTGATACAGGGCTAATATCCAAACTACCTAAAGAACTCAAAAGTTAACATCCAAAAAAAAACCCAATTAAAAAAAAGAGATACAGACCTAAACAGAGAATTCACAATAAAGGAATATCAAATGGCCAAGAAGCACTTAAAGGAATGTTAAGTGGCCATAGTCTTCAAAGAAATGCAAATCAAAAAGACCTTAAATTACAGCTTAAACCAATCAGAATGGCTAAGACCAAAACCTCAGTGACAGCACATGCTGCTCAGGATGTGAAGAAGAGCAACACTCTTCCAAGGCTGATGGAAATGCAAGCCAGTACAGACTAGTACAAACACTCTGGAAATGATTTTGATGGTTCTTTGGAAAATTGGAAATAGTTTTATCTGAAAACCCGAGGGGGGAGTGATGACAATGTCTAGAATGTAAATAAATAATGTTTTTTTAAAAAGGCTGCACTCTACCGTATTTTATACCATATTATAAATCTTTTTATTGGATATTTTTAATTACGTTTCAAATATTAATCCCTTTCCTGGTTTCCCATCCATAAGCTCCCATTACAACCACCCTCACTCATCTTCTATGAGGGTATTTCCCTTCCCCAACCACTACCCCTTTCTGCCTCTCTTCCCTAATATTCTCCTACACTGGAGGTTGCAGCCTTGGCAGGACCAAGAGCTTCTTCTCCCATTGTTACCCCACAAAGCCATCTTCTGCTATATAAGCAGCTGGAGCCATGGATCTGTCCATGTGTAGTCTTTGGGTAGTGGCTTTGTACCTGGGAGTTCTCCAATGGGGACCCTGTTCTCAGTTCAATGGTTTACTGCTAGCATTCACTTTTGTATTTGTCACACTCTGGATGTGCCTCTTAGGAGACAGCTAAATCAGGTTCCTGACAGCATGCTTTTCTTGGCTTTATCAATGTTATCTAGTTTTGGTGGCTGTATATAAATGGGCTGAATCCCTGGGTGGAGCAGGCTATGAATGGCCATTCCATCAGTCTCTGCTCCAAACTTTGCCCTCTTATCTTCTCCTATGAGTATTTTTGTTCCCCCCTTTTAGGAAGGACTGAAGCATCCATACATTAGTCATTCTTCTTGAGCTTCCTGTGGTCTGTGGATGGTATTTGGGTAATTTGAGCTTTTGGGCTAACATCCACTTATCAGTGAGTGCATACCATGTGTATTTGTCTGTGTGTGGGCATGTGGGTGGGTGGGTGTGTATGTGTGATTGAGTTACCTCACTCAGAATGATATTTTCTAGTTCTATCCATTTGCCTATGAATTTTATGAAGTCATTGTTTTTTAAGGTTGAATAGTACTCCATTGTGTAATTGTACCACATTTTCTGTATCCATTCCTCTGTCGAAGGGCATCTGTTTCATTCCACCTTCTGGATATTATAAATAAGGCTGCTGTGAACTCATCTGTCTTTGTTATATGTTGGAGCATCATTTGGATATATGCCCAGGAGTGGTATAGCTGGATCTTCAGGTAGTACTCTCTCCAACTTTTTGAGGAACCTCCAGAATGATTTCCAGAGTAGCTGTACCAGCTTACAATCCCACCAACAATGGAGGAGTGTTCCTCTTTCTCCACAACCTCTCCAGCATCTGTTGTCAGCTGAGATTTTGATCTAAACCATTAATTATGACTAGTGTGAGGTGAAATCACAGGGTAGTTTTGGTTTGCATTTCCCTGATGACTAAGGATGTTGAACATTTCTTCAGGCACTTCTCAGCCATTTGATATTCCTCAGCTGGGAATTCTTTGTTTAGTTCTGTAACCCACTTTTTAAAGGCTCATTTGTCTCTCTGCAGTCTAACTTCTTGAGTTCTTTGTGTATATTGGATATAACCCTCGGTCAGATGTAGGATTGGTAAAGATCTTTTCCCAATCAGTTCATTGACCTATTTTCCTAAAGACAGTGTCCTTTGACTTACAGAAACTTTGGAGTTTTTTGAGGTCCCATTTGTTGATTTTTGAACTTAGAGCATAAGCTATTGGTGTTTTATTCAGAAAATATTCTGCAGTGCCCATGTGTTCAAGGCTCTTCCCCACTTTTTCTCCTATTAGTTTGAGTGTATCTGGTTTTTTTGTGGAGGTCCTTGATCCACTTGAAGTAAAGCTTTGTACATGACAATATGAATTGATAGATTTGCATTCTTCTACATGCTGACCTACAGTTGAACCAGCACCATTTGTTGAAAATGCTATCTTTTTCCACTAGATGGTTTTAGCTCCTTTGTCAAAGATCAAGTGACCACAGGTGTCTGGGTTCATTTCTGGGTCTTCAATTCTATTCCATTGATCTACCTGCCTGTCTCTGTACCAATACCATACAGTTTTTGTTGTTGTTGGTTTTTTTTTTCTTTTTTTCTTTTTTTATGGTAGCTCTGTAATACTGCTTGAGTTCAGGGATGGTGAAAGTTTTTTATATTGTTGAGGATAGTTTTTGTTATACTCAGTTTTTTTGTTATTCCAAATGAATTTGCAAATTGCTCTTTCTAACTCTATGAAGAATTCAGTTGGAATTTTGATGGGGATTACATTGAATCTTAAATTGCTTTTGGCAAAATGGCCATTTTTACTATATTAATCCTGCCAAACAATGAGCATGGGAGTTCTTTCTGTCTTTTGAGATCTTCAATTTCTTTCTTCAAAGATTTGAAGTTCTTCTCATACAGTTCTTTCACTTGCTTAGTTAAAGTCACACCAAAATATTTTATGTTATTTGTGACTATTGTGAAGGGCGTTGTTCCCCTAATTTCTTTCACAGCCTGTTTATCTTTAGAGTAGATTAAGGCTACTGAATTGTTTGAGTTAATTTATATCCAGCCACTTTGCTGAAGTTGTTTATCAGACTTTGTAGTTGGTGAAACTTTTCGTTGGTAACTTAAGTATACTATCACATCATGTGCAAATACTGTTATTTTGACTTCTTCCTTTTCAATTTGTTTCCTTTTGACCCCCTTTTGCTGTCTAATTGTTCTGACTATGGCTCGATTACTATATAGAATAAGTAGGGAAAGAGTGGACAGCTTTTTCTAGTCCTGGATTTTAATGGGATTGCATCACTTTTTTCTCCATTAAGTTTGATGTTGGCTACTGGTTTGGTATATATTGCTTTTACTATGATTATGTATGGACCTTGAATTCCTGATCTTTCCAGGACTTTTAACATGAAAGGGTGTTTAATATTCTCTCATTCTTTCTCAGCACCTAGTGAGATGATCATGTGGATTTTTTGAGATTATTTACATAGGGGATTATGTTCATATATTTTCATATATTGAACCATCCCTGCATCCCTGTCATGAAGCCTACTTGATCATGACGGATGATTGTTCTGATGTATTCTTGGATTCAGTTTGCAAGAATTTCATTGACAATGTTTACACTGGTATTCATAAGGGAAATTGTTCTGAAGTTCTCTTTCTTTGTTAGACCTTTGTGTGGTTTAAATATAAGCATAATTGTGGCTTCATAGAAGGCATTGAGAGGTGTTCTTTCTGTTTCTGTTTTGTGAAATAGTTTGGACAGTACTTATATTAGTTCCTCTATGAATGTCTGATAGAATTCTGCACTAAACCCATTTGGTCCTGGGCTCTTTTTGGTTGGGAGACTTTTAATAAATGCTTCTATTTCTTTAGGAATTATGGGGTTTTTTAGATGCTTTATTCTTCCTGATTTAACTTTGGTACCTGGTATTTTTCGAGAAAAATGTTCATTTCTTCCAGATTTTCCAGGGCTTTTTTTTTTTTGAGTATAGGCTTTTCTAGTAGGATCTGATGATTTTTTTTTAATTTCCTCAGATTCTGTTGTTATGTCTCGCTTTTCATTTCCAATTTTGTTAATTTGGATACACTCTCTATGCCTTCTGCTTAGTCTGGGCTAAGGGTTTACATTCCTTATTGATTTTCTCAAAGAACCTGCTCCTGGTTTTGTTGATTATCTTTATAGTTCTTTTTGTTTCTACTTGGTTGATTTCAGCCATGAGTCTGATTATTGCCTGCAGTCTACTCCTCTTAGGTGTATTTGCTTCATTTTGTTCTAGAGCTTTCAGGTGTGTTGTCAAGCTGCTAAGGTAAGCTCTTCCTACTTAATTTTTGGAGACACTCAGAGCAATGAGTTTTCCACTTAGCCCTGCTTTCATTGCATCCCATAAGCTTGGGTATATTGTGACTTAATTGTTATTAAATTCTAAAAGATCTTTAATTTATTTCTTTATTACTTTCTTGACCAAGTTATCATTGAGTAGAGGACTGTTCAACTTCCATGTATATGTGGGCATTCTGTCATTATTGCTGTTATTGAAGACATGGTGATCTAATAGGAAAGCATGGGATTATTTTAATCTTCTTGTATCTCTTGAGGCCTATTTTGTGACCGATTATATGGTCAATTTTGGAGAAGGTACCAGGAGGTGCTGAGAGGAAGGTATATTCTTTTATTTTAGGATTAAATGTTCTATAAATATCTGTAAACTCCATTTGATCCACAACTTCTGTTAGTTTCTTTATTTCTCTGTTTAGTTTCTGTTTCCATGATCTGTCCATTGATGAGACTGGGGTGTTGAAATCTCCCACTATTATTTTGTGAGGTGCAATGTGTGCTTGGAGCTTGAGAAATGTTAGTGGCCCCTTGCATTTGGAGCATAGTTATTCAGAATTGAGAGTTCATCTTGGTGGATTTTTCATTTGATGAATATGAAGTGTCTTTCTTTATCTTTGTTGATAACTTTAGGTTGAAAGTCTATTTTATTTGATATTAGAATGGCTTCTCCAGCTTGTTTCTTTGGACCACTTGCTTGGAAAATTGGTTTCCAGCCTTTTCCTCTGACGTACTGTTTGCCTTTGTCACTGAGGTATGTTTCCTGTATGCAACAAAATGCTCTGTCTTCTTATGTATCCAGTCTGATAGTCTATCTCTTTTCATTGGGCAATTAAGTCCATTAATGTTAAGAGACATTAAGGAATAGTGATTGTTGTTTCCTCTTATTTTTGTTGTTGGAGGGGGAATTGCTTGTGTAGCTCTTTTCTTTTGTATTTGTTGCAAGAAGATTACTTTCCTGCTTTTTCTAGGGTGTAATTTCCCTCCTTTTGTTGGAGTTTTCAATCTATTATCTTTGTAGGGCTGGATTTGTGGAAAGCTACTGTGTAAATGTGGTTTTGTCATGGAGTATCCTGGTTTCTCCACCTATGTTAATTGAGAGTTTTACTGGATATAGTAGCTTGGGCTGGCATTTGTGTTCTCTTCAGTCCTAGATGACATCTGCCCCGGATCTTCTGGCTTTCATAGTTTCTGATAAGAAGACTGGTGTAATTCTGATAGGTCTGCTTTATATGTTACTTGACATTTTTCCTTACTGCTTTAATGTTCTTTCTTTGTTTTGTGCATTTGATGTTTTGACTGTTATGTGATATGAGGAATTTCTTTTCTGGTCTGATCTATTTGGAGTTCTGTAGGCTTCTTGTATGGTTATGAGCATCTCTTTCTTTATGTTAGGGAAGTTTTCTTCAATAACTTTGTTGAAGATATTTACTGGTCCTTTATTTTCAAGGTCTTTGTTCTCTTCTATACCTATTATCCTTAGGTTTGATCTTCTCATTGTGTTCTGGATTTTTCTGGATATTTTAGGTAAGGATCTTTTCCCAATTTACATTATTTTTGATGGTTGTGTCAATATTTTCAATGGTATCTTCTGCCCTTGAGATTCTCTCTTCTATCTCTTTTATTCTGTTGGTAATGCTTCTGTCTACTGCTCCTGATATCCTTTCTAGATTTTATATCTCCAGAGGTGTCTCCCATGTTGCTTACTTTATTGTTTTTATTTCCATTTTTAAATCCTGGACTATTTTTACTCAATTCCTTAACCTGTTTGCTTGTGTTTTCCTGTAATTCTTTAAGTGAATTTTGTGTTTCCCCTTTAAGGGCTTCTTCTTGTTTACCTCTGTTTTCTTGTAATTCTTTAAGGAAGTTACGTATGTCCTGCTTAAAGTCCTCTATCATAATCATGAGACGTGATTTTAAATCCAAATCTTGCTTTTCCATTGTGTTTGGATATCCAGGATTTGCTGTGGTGGGAGAACAGGGCTCTGATGATGCCAAGTAGTCTTGGTTTCTGTTGCTTAGCTTTCTGAGCTTGCTTCTTACCGTCATGTTTGTCTCTGGTGTTAGCTTATCTTGCTGTCTCTGACAGTGGCTTGAACCTCCTATAAGCCTGTGTGTCAGGACTCCTGCACACCTGTTTTCTTTCAGCTTGATCTGGCTACAGAGAGCTGTGGGACTCAGTCAGTTCTGGGCACAGACAGAAATTGGAAGTGTCTAGTTTCGGACTGCTCCTGGGTTTGTGTGTCCTAGGGCCACCTGGTGGGTTGCTTGGAGCAGAAGTGTTTCTCTTACCTCTGCTCTCAGAAAGCAGGCAGAAACTGGAAGCGTCCTCCCTTGACTGCTACTAAATGCCTGTGCCCAGAGGGCACACATCTCACTAGGAGGGTTCCTCTTGGATCAGGAATGTGAGCAGAAGTAGTTTTCTTCTCTGAGCTCTCAGGATTGTCAGCACTTTTGAGAGGCCAGCTATCTCCCCCCTTGGTATTTGAGTACAGAGAGCTGTAGGACTGGTTCAACTCTGGGCACAGGCAGAAATCAGAAGTCCCATATAATAAATCTTATATGAAGGGATTCCTTTAACAAATATAATATGCAAACTAAAAGAAGAAAAATACAGAGAACAAATACTAGAAAAACATAGGGCAACTGTGTTGGAATTATCACTTGAGGAATTAAAAACATAATGCTAATTTTACTAGAATTTATATTTTGATGTGTAAAATAGTTGGTTAGAAATATAAGGCAGAAATAGAAGTCATAAGAAGAAAATACAAGCATCAGATTCAAATCACAGTACTCAAAAATATTTATATTCTCGTGTATAGATAAGAAAGTAGTAGAGGAAGATGTTTACAGCTTAAGAAAGTTCAAGAAGTGAAAGGCAAAGATCAAAATAACAGAAGGACATAAAGGAGAAGTAAGGGGTAAAGAGGATAGAATATGAAATCTAAGAACTGTAGACAACTAAAATATATGTTACATAATTCTAATTGGAACACAAGAAGAAAATAAATAAACAAATAAATAATAAATTACAGTGTCTGGGTATTCCCTAGAAGTTAATGTCATGCGCCATACCCAAAATTCAGGAAACACTGACAACAGTAATTTTGGTAAAAGAGGAAGAGAAAGAGAAAGTCTGATGAGAGAGAAGGGAAGAAAAGAAGAAGAGGAGGAGGAAGAAGGAAAGAAGAAGGAGGAGGAGGAAAAGAACTAGAACAAGTAAAAGAACAATAAGATAACAAAAAGAACAAGAAGAGGAAAAGGAAGAAGAAATGCTAATTTTAATATCAGCACTGAAAGAGTAGACATTGTGATAAACATCTTCAACATTAAGGGAATAACAAAGGATTGTGTTACACAATCTTTAATTTTCTATGAATGAACCAATAGTTTGAACTGCATTAGAGGAAAGAGAAAACCTTCAGAACACCTATATAATACTGTTCTGCCAGTAAGTTCTCCTTGCTTTAGCTCGTAGAAATACAAAGCATCCATGGCAACGTGTTTTCTTTATGTTGTTGGGCAAATTTTATGAATACTGAACCTAGAGAAAATCAGAGTAAACCTTTTTTTTACACCTCAATTAGACTCCTTATATTCTTTGGAATTCTTGCCTATTCTTGGCAGAAAGTCTTAATGATGCATAGTAGAGAGAGAACAGTAGAAAACTTATGATTTGGTTTCCAATTTCCGTTACCATTTGGGAGTGCCAAAGACTGGCTTGCTTTGGACACTGATTTAGCTACACAGTAGCTGGTAACATCCCTAGCTGTACCTAAGTAGTTTCCAAATTTTGCCAATTCTAACTCCACAGGATTTTTGTTTTAATGTAAACCTGTACACATGTGTCAAGGTGACTGGAGGGACAAAAGGAGGACATCATTTGTCATAGGTATTCTACTCATAGGCCCTTGTGAAATGCCTTACTTGAGTGCAGAGATACGAACTGTAAGAACAATAAGCACTCTTCATTTCTAAGCAATCTCTCCAGCACCAGGCATTTATTTATTTATTTATTTATTTATTTATTTATTTATTTATTTATTTATTTATCTGTTTGATTATGTTAACTATTTTATTTATTTACAATTCAGATGTCCCCATTCCTGGTTCCCCTTCTCTGAGCCCCCACTCCAACCCCCCTTCCCTTAGCCTCTAAGAGAGTGTTCCTATACCCACTTTCCCACTCCCACCTCTAGCATCCCCTTTCTCTGGAGCTTCAAGCCTCTACAGCACCAAACACATCCTGTCCCACCGAGGCCAGACAAGATGGTCCTCTATTACACAAGTAGCAGGGAACACTACCCAGTCCATATGTGCTCTTTGGTTGGTGGCTTAGTCCCTGGGATCTATGAGGAATCCAGTTATTTGCCCCTGTTTGTTTTTCCTATGGGGCTATAATCCCCTTCAGCTCCTTCAATCCTTCCTCTAACTTTCCCATTGGGATCACACACTTAATTCAAATGTGTAGCTGTAAGTAACTGCATCTGACTCCATCAGGTGAGTGCATAGTCTCTCAGAAGACCACCATGCCAGTAGGATGTCTGTAAGCACATCTGGAATCAGCAACAGTGTCAAGAGTTTGGTATCTATGCAAAGGATAAATTCCAAGGCACACTGTTCTCTGAATGAATTTTCCTTTAATCTCTGCCCCATTTTCCCCTTCAATTCTGGGTTAAAATTTTTAAGATAAGTGGTAGCCCCATTCCTCAACTGGGAACTAATGGAGGTGGTCTCTTCAGGTTCCATTTCTCTGCTGTTGGCCATTTTGACTAACATCATTCCCATTGGGTCCTGGGAGACCCCTACATCTCTGATGTCTAGAATATCATGAATTTTGCAGGCAAACTGATAGAACTGAAAAGTATCATCCTGATTCTGGTATCACAGACCCAAAATGACACAAATGGTATGAACTCACTGGTAATAAGTGTATATTAGGCAAAAAGTTCAGAATACCCATGGTTCAATTCACAGACCATGTGAAGTTTAACAAGAAGGAAGGCCCAAGTGAAGATGCTTCAATCCCACTTAGAAGGGGGAACAAAATATTCATGGGAGGAAGGAAGGAGGGACTTGAGTGAGAGAGGGGAGGGAAAAGAGGGAGCAGGATCTGGTATGGTGAGAGGCAGGAGAGAATCCCAGAAGGCCAGGAGAATGGGTAATGAAATATGCAGCCATGTGGGGTGGTAAACATTCAGAGATCTTTTATTTTTTTTAATCCATGGTTTTGCTTTTTCCCTATAATTTCAACACAGCAGGACACTAGATCTTTAATATGAAATGCATGGAAATCCTATATCCAGAATGGATATCATGTTATTCTCAAAGTTATGAATCATTATTATTAATGTAATTATAACATATTGTTTTATTGTATACTTGTCCACTGTCTTTGGTCCATTTTCTTATGCTAAAACATAATATTATTGATTGGCAGTTTATAAAGAAAGGGAATGTGTTTTAGCAATTCAGAAAAGTGGGAAGTCAGAGACAGAGATTCTATATGTGATGAGGGCACTCTTGTGAAACATAACATGACCCTTTCACCTAGACAGAGTAGGATGAGAAAAGGGTGGGGGTGAGGGGACAGTGCTCAGTCTCCTAAACCTTATAACATTGCTACTACTCCCTGGTAATGTTTCAGCTTAGAAAAAAATGATTACACAATGCACAGCTGTTCCTCCGGCTCTACATTCTTTCTTCCCTCTTCCCCAGTTCTCTCTAAACTTTGGAAGGGGTAACTTAGATATGAGATTATTGTATCCCATTTATGTTGAGTATTGAATTATTTTGTCTTTAAAAACAACAATGTATTCTTAGCAGCTTAATCAACTATGAGTTTCACAGATACCATTGTCCACTGCCCAAAACAACTTCTTTCCACTAGAAAAAATTGGTGAGTAAAAGTAATCTGTGAATATTACCAAAGACATTTTAAATGCAATCCTATAGTCACATAATTCCCACTTACCAGAACACTAGTAGTGACCTACATACTGGATCTTATAAAGTTCTCACCCACAAGTCTTTGCCCTACCCTATAATATTTTTCCTCGTTTCTATGTGGGAAGGTATTTGGCTTTACCCACAACGATTGTTCTTCTATAGTGTCAGTGGAGATATCTAACATTTGATAGAATGTCGGCACCTAATGACATAGAGCTATTAGTAACCATTCTCTCCCAAAAGTCAAATTGACTATTGCTTTTCAGTATTATGGAAGCTAGCCAGCAGGGAGAACATTCTATCTCAATCATACCTTGATGTCTCCACATTGAGAAATCAAACATAATATATTCATCATTAAAGTCCGGACATCTAGTGCTGGGGTTCTCAACCTGTGTGTTGTGACCTCTTTGATCATCTAATTATCCTTTCACAGTGTTTCCTAGAACACCAGAAAACACAGACATTTACTTTATACTTTATTACACAATTCCCATGTGGATCCATGTACCATTTTCCATATATGTAATATAACTTCTGTCAGGTTATTTGAATGTGGTGTTTCCATTCTTATACATACTTTTAGAGTAATAGTATCCCTTGAGTGTCTTACAGATTTAGAAAAAAAGTTAAAATTACAGTTTTGAAGTAACACTAAAAATAATTTTATATTTTGGAGTCACTACAAGACGAGGAACTATTTTAAAGGGTCACAGCATTAAAAGTGTTGAGAACCACCGATCGAGTGCATGGTAGGCAAAAGGTGGCATAGCCAATAGACCTCAGAGTTTCAGAGGCCACTGATCCCTCTCTCATCAACAACCCAATGAAAGTTAGCCTAAACCTAGCACAGGAAATTCTACTCAACTCCCATGTGGATCCAGGTACCATTTTCCATCTATGTAATATAACCTCATTCAGGTTATTTGAATGTGGTGTTTCCATTTTTATGCTTATTTTTTCTAAATCTGTCAGACACTCAAGGGATACCATTGTGGTAACTTGGCCAGATTTCTAACAAGTATCAACTGATATTTTGGGCTCTGTGGCTTAAAGAGATATTAGTACAACAGTGAGGTTTGCCATAACACACACAGAGCCTATCATGTGTGCCGATTGTTTCCTCCAAACAACATTGAGAACCTCTATCTGGCTCACTCTGATACAGACATGGAGAGAGGGAGGGATGTAAATGTAGGGCAGAAAAGGAGTTTGGAGGAAGGACACCTAATACTAAATGTTGGCAAAATTCACATGGAAATCAAATATATTTGTATATATATTATACATATAATGTATAATGTATATATATATAATGTTTTAATGTTTTTAGACACTAAAAATAGCACAGCTTATTGCCACTGAGTTGTTAGAAAGAGGTGTTTCTTAGACACCCAAACAGTACAGCCTTTTTTCAACTGAGTTGCTGGAAAGACGTGTTTTGCAGACACCCGAAAGAGTACAGATTATTGTCACTGCTCTTGGTTGCTCACCAGAACTTGATGATAAGCCTGTTGTTTCTGAAGACACCACACCCATAAGTCACAGGACATGAACAAATCAAATTCTTACTGACCCAGGAGCTACCTCCCTTCTGGCTCTGTTTTATGGCACAGGAAGTTGTCCTGCAGACAACTAGGGTAAAAGTCAGCAAAGATCTTTCCCAGATGTACACCCTGTGAACTGCCATATGAAGAGTGCCCACTAGTGCAAGAGTGGCACAGATTGCATGGAGTTACCAACCATTTTCTGATTGAATTTACAATATTGGCTCCACAGGAGGAACCACATGCCTAATACTACAAATCTGGCTAAAACCTCCATGCATGATTTGGAAGTTCATAAGCTCCAAGGTGAACATATTACTATCTGCTGCTAAGTGGACATATAATTCCAGACTGTTTGCTAAATTCCTATCTTTCTTCCTGGACGTTAGTGAAGCTCTCAAACATCATCAGCGAATCTCTTTGTGCAGTGGATGATGGAGAAACTCATAACTTGTCAAATTGCAGAGAATAAGTGTCAGCGAGTGCTTAGCCACAAATTTGGCATCTATGTCACTTCCCTTTGCTGGCTCAGGAACACACTTTGAAAGGAGGAAAGAAAGAACACAAGAGCCAGAATTTGGGGAGGACGAGAGTCAAATTGTATCTTCTGGATATGAAAGAACCAGAATGGTTGCAACTGTTTTAAAATCAAGAAGGGAAAGCCAAAAAAACTGTAACCTCCAGCCCTGACTTTGTCTGCTTGCCTGCCCCTACTGGCTTCCAGGTCTCTTACAACGTATACAATTTTGCTTTGCTGCTGCTAATTGTGGTTTCTGCTAATTGCAATTACAAATGGTCAGCTTTCTTTCACAATGATTTTCTCAGGGAAGGGAACTTACATTTAGAAAACCCATTTGAGAAAACCCATTTGAGTTGTGAGGCAGTTTGCCAGGTTCATGCATAAATCACTCCAGGTAACACCATCGGGGGTGGGGGCCATATAGAGTGTATACAGCTTGCCACGTTTTGATTAGAAAACTGAGACTTGGGAAAGGAAAATGACCTTGTTGAATGCTAAACCTTAAAGCAGAGTCTGCTTGTTCATGTATTCCATACTCCTATATAGTCTTTGTATATAGGATTTCAACAACCTGCATGTGGATGTTCATATATCTATAGTGATTTTTAACTCCCATCTTTGTCCTAAGACAAAGATAAAGAGGTTTTTGTAAGTGGTATTCACATCTGGTAAAATCACACCCTTGGATCCACTATTGTAAGGCAGAGTCCTTGAGTGGGCACAATGCTAAATATTTGCGAGCAGTTGATGATATTAAAATGTAGCCCTAGGAGAATGAGGCAGAGGCTAGGTTCTTGGCTATGGTTCTGAAAACAGAGGTTAAAGTATCCCAAAGATAGACTGTCTTTTCTGCTAGTCTAAGACAGGCCCTGGGGATATTATTAGTCTCTTTAACATCTGCGAGGGGAATTAGAGTTGAAACACAGGCCAGTGGCCTCATACTGGGGAAATGAGAGATAACATGCAACCAAAGAAATCTAATCAACAGGAAAAATGCTGTCATGCCTTTCTTTTAAATCCACTCTGTGTTTATAAGAGAAAGCATGCTTTGTCAATGGCACTGACAAGGAGCAGTGGCAGATCTGAAGACAGTCAGACTACAGCAAAAGCATTAACCAAAGCACCCACAGCGTTACAGAGCTTTAAACTACAGAGAATAATGAATCTCTGTGGTGAGATGTTTTTGAATAAGAGAAGTACTTAAAGAGATGGTAAATAGGCTTTGTTTTGAATGTTTCAGCCTCATGCCTAGATCACATCACATAATGATTCTTTGTAGAATATTTTCATCCACTTCTAATAAGTTACTGAATATTCTAATTTTGGAGCAGAGGTTATTCTTGTTTATTGCTGCCTTAAACAATGAAAGATGCAGACTTGACCACAGAAGACCTCAATAATTAACTCACTGAGAATCATAAAATTCTACCTCTCATGAAAACCATAAAGTTCACAGAGTTCAACCTCTGTGCTTCAGAGATGAATAAACTAGGATGCAGGGAGGTGAAAACGATGTTGCTCAAGGTCACAGGTTTTATCTCTGACTGCACTAGGACAAAGCCAAGAGACACTAAACTATGGCCCTGCAATTCTACCACCCTGGGAACAAACTGCAAGTAAGGGCATTTAAAGTTTCCGAGATGCAAGGTAACCCTAGACACACATCTTTTATTTATCTATGTTTTGCAAATTATCAACCTTACTCAAATTTTTAAACAATTTTCTAAGAGTAGTCAATGCGGTGGCATATGCATCACGCACGCACACACACACACACACACACACACATTTTTATTCATACAACACGCACATGCGTACAAAAATCACACATGTAAAGAACATGTGAATAGGTGGTGTCTCTCAGACACATTCTATGGAATTTATGGCAAGTTTAATTTATAATCTTGTATAGATTATAAACCACAAAGTATTTCGATAAATAGATGTACCTCTGAATTTCGTTCTACTAAAATTATGGGTTCTCTTTAGAGACTACAAACCATATAGTTTTCTATACATTATAAATAACATATACATATTTTAATACTTCCATTAAGGGAGAATAGTAAATCATAATTGCATTGCCACTAAGCTTTAATATCTATACCAAAGAAATGTACTTATTATCCATCTATTTCTTATGTTACCCTTGTTCATTTTCTTTGCTGGCAAAGTTACTTAGAGTAGATCTTACAGAAAAAGGCACCTTGTTTTCTTAGGTTCACCTATTGAAAAAACATTTTCTGTGTGCATTTATAAAGCTTCCTTCTCATTCCTTTGTCCTATCTTCCTTTTCTCAGCCTGTAAAGAGGAGACCTTTAATTAGTACCTCCTCTTTCTCTGCTCAAACTTACTATACCTATAATAATGCTATGAAGTACAGGTTGATGCTTTGTTGACACAAACAATGTTTATCCAATCCATTGATACCACTGTGAAAAGCCAAATACCAAAGGGAAAAAGTCCATTATTAGTAGATAAGTAGTAATGTCAAAACAACATACTCATATGAGAGTATTGATTATTAAAGAATTTATGTATTGTATTTTATATTTATTTTATATCTTGAGGAAAATTATATTCTTATTTTTGTAAGAAGAATGATGGTCATTTCTTCATTGGTTATTTTTATATAAGCTGTTTATATAATTAAATATCAACTAAATAGATTGATTAAGATATGCACATACTATATATATACATATATAATCTATATATCATTTATAACTATAATATATATATATATAATTTACAGCTATAATTTAGTGAAGTCTTTTATGTACAGGCCAAAAATTATATATATATATAATTTTAATGTTATAAAATGTAAAATTATAATTAATAATTTTAATATATATTTAAATCATCTTTATTTTTTATCTTTATTTTTATAGAAGCAAGCTAACACATGAAATATTGGTCACCTGTCTGAGTTTATGTTTTTGTTTGCAAGTGGTAGAATTATATTTGATTTCAATTTGAGTAGACAGCCATTCAGTAAAAGCATACTTGAACTATGAAAATTAAAGAAAAATCATGATTAGAAATGGGAACACACATCTAACATGAAAATAATTATAACTATTGTGTTCTTATTGCTAATAAAGCTGTGTGGGTGATAACTGATACATTAGTGTTTCCTGCTGACCACAAAAATGAGGTGGATAAAAAATGATGCCTTTATTTTTAATGTATAAAATAAAGAGTAGGACTAAAAATGTTACTCAATGGGTATATATGTGTCAATTTTATTTGATGGTGGGAGATTTCCCTTCATTGATCTACCATCATGCACACATTTGCCTCATTCTAAACCATATCCCAGTTCCAATGAAGAGGCGCTGACCTTAATGATTACTTCAATTCATTTAATTGCTCTCTTCTCTTCTCTTCTCTTCTCTTCTCTTCTCTTCTCTTCTCTTCTCTTCTCTTCTCTTCTCTTCTCTTCTCTTCTCTGCTCTGCTCTGCTCTGCTCTGCTCTGCTCTGCTCTGCTCTGCTCTGCTCTGCTCTGCTCTTCTCTGCCCTGCCCTGCCCTGCCCTGCCCTGCCCTGCCCTGCCCTGCCCTCCCCTCCTCTTCCCTGCCCTCCCCTCCCCTCCCCTCCCCTCCCCTCCCCTCCCCTCCCTTCCCTTCCCTTCCCTTCCCTTCCCTTCCCTTCCCTTCCCTTCCCTTCCCTTCCCTTCCCTTCCCTTCCCTTCCCTTCCCTTCCCTTCCCTTCCCTTCCCTTCCCTTCTCTTCTCTTCTTTGTTAAGTAAGCCAGAGGAAAAGGAGCTTTAGGGTTTATTCTACCTATTTTTAAGAATGCACCAAAGGGAGGAGAAGCCCTCGGTCCTTCTAAGGTTTGATCCCACAGTGTAAGAAAATGTCAGGCCAAGGAGGTGGGAAAGGGTGGTTGGGTGGGTGGCAGAATACACTCATAGAAAAAGAGAAGGGAATGAGATGGGGGGTTATAGATGGGAAACAGGTAAAGGGGGATTATATTTAAAATGTAAATAAAAAATACCCAATGGAAAAAAAGAAAACAGAGGACTATCTTCACTGCTCTAACACTGTCGATAACCCATGTCCTTTTGTTTCAGGTTACCTGTCCAGCAACTGCCTCTCTGCTCGCATTCACATTGGTGAGAAGGCTTTTATCCATTATGAGTCTAAGAACACTATGACAAGGCATATTGTTATTTCCTAAACTCCATCCACCTCTTTGAAGACACTCTGTTTATAATCCTTTCCTCGTCTCTGATATCTGCCAGCCTAGAAATCGCAAGGTGTCAGGTCTAAGCCAAACCTCCACGATAACTCCTCTAATGTCAGTGTCTTTAAGCTTTACACTGTATGCCGTTTTTCTTAACAATGGGCCGTCCACGTAGCATTTTAAGTTGTCAAACATAAAGTACCCAGAACAGGAACATAGCTCACAACCAGCATCCTAAACACCATACAATTAGGGATTTGCTTCTCGGGCCACTGAGTAAGGCAGAGCAGGGCACTGCATTTCATTTTGGCATGCTGAATATCCATGGATGGATAACGTCATTTCCCTTGAGTTTACAGACTTTCCTTTCTGCTGCTATGATAACCACTGTAACTCAAAAAATAAGTTGGAAAGGAATAAGTTTATGTCATCGTGTACCCTACAGTCCTTCGTTAAACAACACTGAAGGAGGGATTCAAGCAGAAACCTGGAGCAGACCACTGAGGCCAAGATGCTGCTTAATGACTTGTTCCAGGCTCGTGTTCAGACACTCATTTTCTTATTTTGTTTTTTGGGGTTAATTTTTATGGTTGTTGTTTGCTTGTTTGTTTTTGGGTTTTTTGTTTTGTTTTTATTGTTTTGCTTTTAGTGTTTGTTTGAAACATGGTTTCTCTGTGTAGCCCTGGATTTCCTTGAACTCGCTGTGTCTACCAGGCTGGCCTCAAACACACAGAGAAGAACCTGCCTCTGCCTCTTGAGTGCTCAGATTAAAGGTCTGTACCACCACTGGCCAACCCAGGTACCTTTGTTTTGCAGCCTGAGTTCCCTCTACAGTGAATTGTCCACTCCCACATATATTAGCAGTCAAGAAAATGCCAAACAGATATATTTTTACAGACTCCTCTTAGGAAGGTAATTTCTCACTTGAGATTCCTAGGTATGTCAAGCTGACAACAAAATTAAACAAGGCACCTACCTACTGTGTCACCTTCCAATCATCTCTGACAAAGGCCTGTCATTGTTATTACTGGCATTATAGGATATAAAAACTTTCACAACTTTCATTGTATTTCCTTGTGGTCAATTTTGTTTCTATGAAGCTACTTGATAAGTTAGTATAGGTAGATTCGACTTCAACTATCTGCAATAAGTTCACTAAAATTAAACTTGGTAGTAAACTGAGTGTTCAAGTTGGAGACTCTGACAAAAATATTACACAGACATATTGTGCTCTGAATGGAGGTATAGCCAAAGAATGCCAAACTTGTATGCATTTGGGTGATGTTTTTAGCATCTTTTTTCCAGCTTTATTCAGGATCATTAACATATCTTACATGCATTTAAAATATACAACACGATGCTTTGGGATGCAGATATAATGTGAAATGACTAAGTCCGCTGAAGCTCCTTGCGAATTCACTTCCCCCTTTGTAGTGTTTCATATGCCTTCTTCAATATTTCCAAGTACATTATTCATTACCATTGACTATTAGAGGAACATGACACAATACATCTCCTGACTTTCTGCAAGTTGTGACATTTGTCAATCATTCTGTATTTGGTTTTGTATGCCTGACTTACTTTACTTGAACAACGCCACTAAGATTGACTCAGGTGTCACAATAATGAAAGTCTCATCTTTTACAAGACAGAATGGTATATATATATATATATATATATATATATATATATATATATATGCTTTTGTTGTTTTAATTATCCTTAGATTTATTCCATATTTTATGTATTGGGAATTAAACTACAATTAACATAAAGCCATGACTAATTCTTCAATGTATTGATTTTATTTCTTCTGAATACATGTTCAAATCATACCATAGTTGTACTTTTAGTTACTTTGATGAAATTGTATATTATTTTATAATTTCTATAGTAATTTACATTTCTTCTATAGTTCACAAGTTTTCCCTTTTCCTTAGAATCTTTCTGTCAGCTTTATTTACCTTTTGATAATGGCTAGTTTGGTTGGAGTTAGGTAACATCTTATTATAGCTTTAATTTTTATTCCCTTAGCAATTTGTGAAGTTGAGAGTTTTGTTGTTGTTTAGTTTATCAAATTTCCACCCTATGTCTTTTGAGATGTGACTATTTATACCATTACCAATTTTAAAAAAAATTTCTTTACTGCAACAGAGAGATGGCACAGGAATTCAAAGCCCACACTGTTCTTACATAGCACCTAGTTTGAGGTCCCAGCAAATACATGACATCAAAATTGCATGTAACTACAGTTCCCAGTGATTAAACACCATTCATTTTCTCACGTTTGCAAGCATCAAATATGCATTCGTATATGTAAGCAAAATGCTTATATACATACATTCAATGTATTTTTGCTATTTTCATATTATCTCTTCTATTTTTGAGATTATAGATAATTATGTCTTTTCCACCGCCCTTTTCTTCTTTTCAGGTGCTGCCATAGATCATATACCCCTACTTGATGTTTTTTAAAATTTATGGACTTTTTCATTAATTGTCATTACGTGTGTGTCTGTGTGTGTGTGTGTGTGTGTGTGTGTGTGTATGCATGTGTGTATTTAAATATATACGTATAGCCTGGTCATTCAGTCTATGTGATGTTATTGGTGTAATATTTTTAGGACTTCCCATTTGATATTGAAAAACTGATTTGTGTGGTCTACCTTGAGAAGACTATTTCTCACACTCTGAACATTACGTAGTTATATGCTTTTCTGTGTATATGGTTACAGCCTCCTGGTTTTCCCTAACCTACCCCCTCTTCAAGTTAACTTATTCTTTGGGGGTGTTCATGTTCAGCTTGTTTTTAGGTAACAAAAATTCATTACACTTATTAGTGCATCAACATTCCATACTTCTCACAATTGCCAGGATCTATCAGTACAAAAAGCATTAATATATCTTAATAATCCTGTAAACAAATGTGAGGCTATTATTAAATTCTCTTTGCAGCTCTTATGGTTCTAGCTCTATGACTTGGAATAGAAAGACAAAACACCTTGTCTCTTCCTGCAGTGAACAACTAGAATGGTGAACTGACTCTCTAGCTCTTAATCCTCCTCTATTAAATTGAGGGTCAAAATCTTGTGGTATTTACTTTGATATTGATGGTTTTCCCTGTAAATTTCATTGTTTCTTAAAGAAACCTAAGATTCTAACATAAAAATGTATTTTAAAAGTACCAAATAAGTTTCTGACAAAATTAAAGAAGATCTCAGAAGATGGAAAGATCTCCCAAGCTCATAGATTGGCAGGATTAATATAGTAAAAATGACCAACTTGCAAAAAGCAATCTACAGATTCAATGCAAACCCCATCAAAATTCCAAATCAATTCTTCATAGAATTAGAAAGAGCACTTTGCCAATTCATTTGGGAACACAAAGACCCAGAGTAGTGAAAATTATTCCCAACAATAAAAATTTTTCTGGAGGAACCACCATCCTTGACCTCAATCTGTATTACAGAGCGATCATGATAAAAACTGTGTGCATTGGTACAGAGACAGGCAGGTAGATCAGTGGAATAGAATTGAAGACCAGAAATAAACCCATGCACCTATGGTCACTTGATCTTTGACAAAGGAGCTAAAACCATCCAATGGAAAAAAAGATAGCAGCAAATGGTGCTAGTTCAACTCCAGCATGTAGAAGAATGCAAATTGACCCATCCTTATCTTTTATACAAAGCTCAAGTCCAAGTGGACCAAAGACCTCCACATAAAACCAGAGACATTGAATCTAATACAAAAGAAAGTGGGGAAGAACTACAAACACATGGACACAGGGTAAAATTTCCTGATCAGAACACCAATGGCTTACTCTCTAAGATCAACAATAGACGAATGGTACCTCGTAAAATTGCAAAGCTTCTGTAAGGCAAAGGACTCTCAATAGGACAAAATGGCAACCAACAGATTGGGAAAAGTTCCTTACCAACCCTATATCTCATAGAGGGCTCATAACATACAAAAAAACTCAAGAAGTTCGGATCCAGAGAATAATCCTATTAAAAATGGGATGCAGAGCTAAACAAAGAATTCTCAGCTGAGGAATATTAAATGGCTGAAAAAGACCTAAAGAAATGTACAACATCCTTAGTCATCAGAGAATGAAAATCAAATCATCCCTAAGAGTTTACCTCACACCAGCCAGAATGGCTAAGATCAAAAACTGGGTGACAGTTATTGCTGGCAAGGGTATGGAGAAATAGGAACACTCCTTCAATGTTGGTGGGATTGCAAGCTGGTACAACGACTCTGGACATCAATCTGGCAGTTCCTCAGAAAATTGCACATAACACTACCTGAGGACCCAGCTATACCACCCCTGGGCATATACTCAAAAGATGCCCCAATATACAACAAGGACACATGCTCCACTATATCCTTAGTATCTTATTTATAATTGCCAGAACCCAGATGTTCTTCAACAGAGGAATAGATTCAGAAAATGTGAGACATTTACACAATGGAGTAATATTCAGCTATTAAAAACAATGACTACATGAAATTGTTAGTCAAATGGATAGAACTAGAAAATATCATCTGAGTGAGGTAACCCAATCTCAAAAGAACACAAATGGTATGCACTCACTGATAAGTAGATATTAGCCCAAAACTTGGAATACCTAAAAAAAAATTCACAGATTATATGAAGCCTAAGAAGTAGGAAGACCAAAATATGGATCTTCATTCCTTCTTAGAATGCAGAACAAAGTACTCATGGGAGGAATTACAGGGACCAAAAGTGGAGCAGGGACTGAAGAAAGGGTCATCCAGAGACTGCCCCACCTGGAGATCCATCCAATATGTTGCCTCCAAACCCAGTCACTATTGCTGATGCCAAGATGTACTTGCTGACAGGACTCAGATGTGGATCTCTCCTGAGAGTCTCTGCCAGAGGCCTACTGATACAGATGAGGAAGGTTGCAGCTTACCATTGGACTGAACATGAGGAGCCCAATAGACAAGTTAGAGGAAAGACTGAAGGAGCTGAACGGGTTTGCAACCCATAGGAAGAACAACAATATCAACCAACCAAACCCCACCAGAGCTCAGAGGGACTAAACCACTAACCAATGAGTACATATGGAAGTTACCATGACTCTAGCCACCTATGTGGCAGAGGATGACATTGTCTTGCATCAATGGTAAGAAAAACCCTTGGTCCTGTGAAGGCCTGTTTCCTCAATGTAGGGTAATACCAGGGCATTGAGGTGGTAATGGGCAGGTGGAAATAGGAGCATTTTCATAGAAGCAGGTTTAGGGGGAGGGCATATCGGAGAGGAGAAAGGAGATAACATTTGAAATGTAAATACATAAAATATCCAAGAAAAATAAAATTATTTTTTAAAAAGTACCAAATACAATATATAATATTATAAATTCAATTTGCCAATAGCCAGAAAATAAGAGGCTACTAAGTAACCTGAATTTGGTTTTCCTTTTTTTTCTTTTTCTTTTTCTTTTCCTTTTTTTTCCGAGCAAATCCTCAGACCCACTATGACATCACTTCACAGTTTATACATTCTTGAGCAACCAATATATAAACTATTTTTGTCAATGGGAAAAATGACCTAAATGTTTATAGAAGACATCGTCACATTAAACTTTACCTTTAAATAACATATTTTTCTAACACCTGCAAACTAAATTTAAATTCTTCTGACAAGTATTTTAGGTGATAAGCAATCTAATAATAACATTACCAGTCATGACTTCATCTAGCAAATGAGTTCTGTAGAAACTTCATACACGACATGTTTTAATTGTTGTAACTTTGTGTTCTCTTCCTTATGCAAAAGGTGAAGAAATTGTTGCATTGGTAAAGATCAGGTTAAGGGTAGGCATTTGCTTTTTTGTTGTTTTTTTGTTTGTTTGTTTCCTTTTGTTTTGTTTGGTTTTGTTTTGTTTTTACTTTTAATTGTTAGGGAATAGTAAATCAAGTCTACAGTTCTAATTCAATATTCAACAGTCGCTTTGCTGTTTTATTTGCAATATGAGATATATTTGGACTGATCATCACACTGTTTTTTGTCATTGAGAGAATCAAAGAAGTAACTGCAGAAGACTACTGTTCAGAAATAATCTATGATACTCTTAGAAACTGTATCTGTCCAGGTGGGAATTTAGCAGAAGAGATACTGCCAAGAACCTTGGGACATTTTGCCAATTAGTTTAGGGATAAAAAGATCATGGGACAGAGAGTCATCTGAAAATTGTTTCAACACTTCCCAATTATGTGAATTCTGTGAAAATCAAATGAGATAATTGAGAGAAAAAGTCATTAAGTTGAAAGCATTTTATAAATGTTGGCAATTAATATTTTTTGCATCTCCTGCTGCAAATCATCTTTCCATTATCATTTCTCTTTTTACACCTTGGTAATATATTCTAAATTTTGTCAATGAATCTTTAGTTCTCTACATGGATGAGTCCTCTAATACTTAAATGCATTTTGCCTCAATTTTGTTTGACTAAATTATGATAATTAGAGTCTATTTCATCTCTGAGTTCTAACACCTTTACCTTTACATTTTTATGAAGAAACATTGAGGAGACAGGGATAAAACAGAAAGTATACTAACAGAAAATCCATAAGATCTATGCACCTACCTTGAAAGCTTAAAATGTACAGTTCTCCTAAACTTCATTAATTTAATTAACATTAGATGAGATTTTTCTCCCTAATTTACATAACAGAAGAATCAAGTAAGATGTGATTCATAACCAATAATGCCTACATAAGTTAATATCACTATTTTGAGGTTCTGTTTATATATTAACAGAATCCCACACAAATGCAAATATTTACTACACCATTTACACCTTAGATTTATAGGCTGTTACCAATAGATGTATGAATTTATGTGTGCCTCACCATAGTGTATGGTGTAGTTTAATTATTTTTATCACCAAAATATTTCTAACAACTTGCATTTCAATCATTCAGTGCTTCCAGCTAAAGGACCATATTGTGTTGGAAGACTGGACTGAAAGGGGTATCAAGTGCCTTCCCATCTGCGTTTGTGCCCAGACCTAAGGTTGTCCCACAGGTCTCCAGACACAAAACTTGCCCAGAGAGAGTTGGTCTACAAGGAGTGCTCTCACTCTTGAGCCCACAAATAAGACCCTACTTTTGTTCCACTAACTGTCCAAAGAGGGACCTGCCAGGGGTGGACATAGCACAGGAATCACAGAGCAGCCTGGGACAGGACCCATCTGGTCTCCATCTGCCCACAGAGCTACGGATGTTCCAAAGCCCTCTGGACAAAAAGCCAGCCCATGGAGAGAGTTTCTCTGGAATGTTCTCACTCCTAAGATAACGGACTCACAGGCCCACAGGAGGGACAAGCTCCAGTCAGAGACAGCAAGACCAACTAACATCAGAGATAATAAAATGGCAAGAGATAAGCACAAGCACCTAAGCAACAGAAATCAAGACTACTTGGCATCATCAAAACCCAGTTCTCCCAGCACAGCAAGTCCTAGATACCCAAAAGCACTGCAAAGGCAAGATTTGGACTTAAAATCACATCTTATGATGATGATAGAGGACTCAAAGGACATAAATAACTTCCTTAAAAAATACAGGACAACACAAGTAAACAAGTAGAAGCACTTAAAGAGGAAACAGAAAAATCCCTTAAAGAATTACAGTAAAACACAACAAAATAGGTGAAGGAATTCAGCAAAATCATCCAGGATGTAAAAATTGAAATAAAAACAATGAATAAATCACAAAGGAAAACAACCCCGGAAATAGAAAACCTAGCAAAGAGATCTGGAGACATAGACACAAACATCACCAACAGAATACAAGAGATTAAACATAGAATCTCAGTGGCAGAAGATACAATAGAAAATATTAACACAATAGTCAAAGAAATTGCAAAAAGCTTCTAACCTCCAAAAATCTAAGAAATCCATGAAACAATGAGAAGACCAAACCTAAGAATAATAGGAATATAAGAGAGTAAAGATTTCCAACTTAAAGGGCCAGTAAATATATTCAACAAAATTAGAGAAGACAACTTCCATAGCCTAAGAAGAGAGGTGCATGAACATACAAGAAGCATATATTAGATGAGACCAGAAAAGAAATTCGTCCCATCACATAATAGTCAAAAGACCAAAATGAACAGAAAGAAAGAAAGAAAGAAAGAAAAAAAGAAAGAAAGAAAGAGAAAGAAAGGATATTAAAAGCAGTAGGGGAAAAAGGTCAAGTAGCATATAAGGGCAGAATTATTAGATTATACCTGACTCCTCAACAGAGATTATGAATGCTAGAAGATCTGGGAAGATTTAATAGAGACCCCAAGAGAATACAAAGGCCAGCCCAGGATACTATAGCCAGCAAAACTCTCAATATACATGGATAGAGAAATCAAGATATTCCACGACAAAACCAACCTTACAAAATATCTTCCCACAAATCCAACCATGCAAAGAATAATATCTGGAGAACTCCAACACAAATAGGGGAACACACTAGAAAAAGCAAGAATATAATCTTTTTACAACAAACCCAAAAGAAAATAGCCAGATAAAGACCTCTACCAAATTCCACCTCTAGTAACAAAAAAATAATAGGAACCAACAATCACTATTCCTTAAGATTTTAACATCAATGGACTCAATTAACAAATAAAAAGACATAGACTAACAGGCTGGATACTTAGATAGGATCCACAAGGAAAATGAATATCATGACAAAAAGAGAGACACTATCTCAGAGTAAAAGGCTAGAAAAAAAATTCCAATCAAATGGCCCCAAGAAACAAGCTAGAGTAGGCCTGAGTGAAAATGACATTCAACCTATGGTATCAAAAAAGATAAGGAAGGACACTTTATACTCATCGAAGAAAAAATCTACCAAGATGAACTCTCAATTCTGAACATCTATGCTCCAAATTCAAGGATACCAACACTCAAAAAAGAAATTTTGCCATGGACTAAGACTGGTCTTCAATAACAAAAAAACAACAGAAGTTCCCTATATATGTGAAAGCTGAACAGCCTTCAACTCATTGATAACTTGGTCAAGGAAGAAATAAAGAAAGAAATTAAAGAGATTTTAGAATTTGATGAAAATAAAGGCACAACATACCCAAACTTATGAAATAGGATAAAAGCAGTGCTAAGATGAAAACTCATAGCTTTGAGTGCTGGCAAGAAGGAACTGGAGAAAGCATATACTAACAGCTTGACACCTTAAAGCTCTAGAACAAGAAGAACCAAATACACCCAAGAGAAGTAGATGGCAGGAAATAATCAAATTTGAGCTAAAATCAGCCAAGTAGGAACAAGAAGAACTATACAAAGAATCAACAAAACCAGGAGCTGGTTTTTTGAGAAAATCAACAAGATATATAACCCTTAGTCAAATTAGCCAGAGGGTACAGAGACTGCATCCAAATTAACAAAATCAGAAATGAAAAGGGAGACATAACATCAGCAACTGAGGAAATTAGAAAAGTCAACAGATCCTACTACAAAACCTATACTCAAAAACACTGGAAAATTTGGAGGAAATGGACAATTTTCTACACAGATAACAAGTATCAAAGCTTAATCAGGATCAAATAAACAATCTAAACACTCTCATAACCCCTAAAGGAATAAAAGCAGTCATTAAGAGTCTTCCAACCAATATAAGCCCAAGACCCAGTGAGTTTAGTGCAGAATTCTATCAGACCTTCAAAGAATACCTAATACCAATACTCTTTAAACTATGTCACAAAATAAGAACAGAAGGAACACTATTCAAACCCATTCTTTGAAGCCACAATTAGACATATACATAAACCACAAAAGACCTTACAAAAAAAAGATCTTCAGACCAATTTGCATCATGAATTTTGATGCAAAAATAAAATAAAATCCTTGCAAATCGAATCTAAGAACACATCCAAAGGATCATTCAACATGATCAAGTAGGCTTCATCCCAGGGATGCAAGGATGGTTCAATATATGAAAATCCATGAAGATAAGTCACTATATAAACAAACTCAGTGAAAAAAACAAATCACGTGATCTTCTCATTATATGGTGAGAAAACACTTGACAAAATTCAACACCCTTTCGTGATAAAAGTTTTAGAAAGTCAAAATTCAAGGTCCATAAATAAGCAAGTAAAAGCAATATATACCAAACCAGTAGTCAACATCAAAGTAAATGGAGAGAAACTTGACGCAATCCCACTAAAATCAGGGACTAGACAAGGCTGCCCACTCTCTCCCTCCCTATTCAATATAATAAATGAAATCTTAGCCAGAGCAATAAGACAACAAAAAGAGGTCAAAGGGATACAAATTGGAAAGGAAGAAGTCCAAATAACACTATTTGCAGATGATATGATAATGTACTTAAGTCACACCAAAAATTCCACCAGAGAACTTCTATAGCTGATAACTTCAGTAAAGTGGCTAAATATAAAAATTCACTCAAACAAATCAGTAGCCTTCCTTTTTCAAGGATAAAAAAGGTGAGAAAGAAATTGAGGAAATGTCAACCTTTACAATAATTAGAAATAATATGAAATAACTTGGTGTGACTCTTAGCATGCAAGTAAAAGATCTGTAGGACAAAAATTTCAAGTCTATGATAAAGAAAAATTGAAGAAGATCTCAGAAAATGTAAAGACCTCCCATGCTCATAGATTGGTAGGGTTAATGTGGTAAAAATGGCCATTTTGCTAACACCAATCTATAGATTCAATCAATCTCCATCAAAATTCCAACTCAGTTCTTCATAGAGTTTGAAAGAGCTATTTGCAAGTCCATTAAAAATAAAACAGAATGAGAGAGAGAGAGAGAGAGAGAGAGAGAGAGAGAGACAGAGAGAGACAGAGAGAGAAAGAGAGAGAGAACCCATAATGGCAAAAACTATCCTCAACAATAAAAGGACTTCTGAGGGAATCACCATCCCTGACCCCAAGCTGTATTATAGAGCAATAGTGACAAAAACTGCATGGTATTGGTACAAAGACCTACAAGTAGATCCATGGAATAGAATTGAAGACCCAGAAATGAACCTACACACCTATGGTCACTTGATCTTTGACAAAGAAGCTAAAACCATCCAGTAGAAAAGGATAGCATTTTCAGCAAATGGTGCAGGTTCAACTTGAGTTCAGCATGTAGAAGAAAGCAAATTAACCCATTCTTGCCCCCTTGTACAAAGCTCAAGTCCAAATGGATGAAAGACTTCCACATAAAAACAAGGTACATTGAATCTAATAAAAAAGAAAGTGGGAAACAGCCTCTAACGTAGGGAGACATTCCTGAACAGAAGACCAATGACTTACTCTCTAAGATCATGAGTTGATAAATGGGACATCATAAAATTGCAAAGCTTCTGTAAGGCAAAGGACACTGTCAATAGGACAAAATGGCAACCAACAGATTGGGAAAGGATCTTTACCAACGTTATATCCAATATAGGGCTAATATATATATAAAGAACTCAAGAAGTTGGACTCTGGAGAACCAAGTAGTCCTATGAAAAAATGGGGTTCAGAACTAAACAAAGAATTCTCGACTGAGGAATATCGAATGGCTGAGGCTAAAAAAAATGTTCAACATCATTAATCATCAGGGAAATGCAAATCAAAACAACCTTGAGATTCCACCTCACACCAGTCAGAATATCTAAGATCAAAAACTCAGGTCACAACAGATGCTAACGAGGTGTAGAGAAAGAGGAACACTCCTCCATTGTTGGTGGGATTGAAAGCTGATACAACCACTCTGGACATCAGTCTGGAGGTTCCTTAGAAAACTGGACACAGTACTACCTGAGAACCCAGCTATAGCTCTCCTGGGCATATACCCAAAAGATGTTCCAACATACAACAAGGTCACATGCTCTACTATGTTCATAGCAGCCTTATTTTAATAGCCAGTAGCTGGAAAGAACCCAGGTATACTTCAAAAAAGGAATGGATGCAGAAAATGTGAGACATTTACTCAATGGAGTACTTCTCAGCTCTGAAAAACAATGACTTCATGAAATTCTTAGGCAAATGGATGGAACCAGAAAATATCATCCTGAGTGTGATAACCTAGTCACAAAAGAACACACATGGTGTACACTCACTGATAAGTGGATATTAGCCCAAAAGCTTGGAATACCCAAGAAACAATTGACAGATTACACGAAGCTCAAGAAGAAGGAAGACCAAAATGTAGATGCTTCAGTCCTTCTTAGAAGGAAGAACAAAATATTCACGGGAGGAATTACAGGGACAAAGAATGAAGCAGGGATAAAGGAAAGGTAATCCAGAGACTGCCCCACCTGGGTATCCGATCTATATGCAACCACCAAACCTAGTCACTATTGCTGATTCTAAGCAGTGCTTGATGAAAGGAGCCTGACATGGATGTCTCCTGAGAGGCTCTCCCAGACTCTTATTGATACTGATGAAGATGTCTGCAGTTATCCATCAGACTGAGCACAGGAATCCTAATGAAAGAATTAGAGAAAGGACTGAAGGAGCTGAAGTGGTTTGCAACCTCATAATAAGAACAACAATATCAACCATCCTGACCCCTCAGAGCTCCCAGGAACTAAACCACCAACCAAAGAGTACAGATGGGGGGATCCGTGGTTCCAACAACATATGTAGCAGAGGTTGTCATTGTCTGGTAGTGATAGGAGGAGAAATTCTTTGTTCTTTGAAGGCTTGTTTCTCCAGTGTAGGGTAATGCCAGGGTATTGTGGTCAGAGTAGGTGGTGGGAGTGGTAGAATCTTCATTGAAGCAGGGGGAGGTGCTATGGAAGAGGGAGAAAAGTGATAACATTTGAAATGTGAACACATAAAATGAAAAAGGGTGTACAAAATGTTGTATTCTTTTCCTCATGAAAAATTCACCAAAAGAATATATTAAATACAGTCTACACTACTCTCAGTTGGTTAATACCCACCAGTGTTTGGAGTATAAGAAAATCATATTATAATTGGAAGACTGTATACAACTAGAAAGATTCTAAAATCTGGTAATCTATCCTTTCCATATCTATTTTTGGTTTCTCATTAGCATAAATTGCTATGATAAAAATAAGAGTATTTAAAAGCTAATTGGACATAAAATCTGCTCAATTAAAAAATATCTAGCCTCTACCATGACGGCCTCTGAAACCAAGGACTCTAGATATATAAATTCAGGGATTCTACTGTTGTAGCCTCTTCTCTATGATAATGTCTAACTGTATATCAAATACTTATACTCACAGACAAGTGTAGCTCTTAATTACTATCAAAGAAACTTCTTTTTGTAACAAATGGTGACCATTACAGAAAGACACAATTTTTTAAAATTTATAGAATAATTGAGCAGGTGGTACACTCAGGAATAACTGATATATTTATAGCATACCTTTATACTGACTGCTCTCGGAACCTCACAGAAGAGTTGTCGGCAAAAGCATAAGAGACAGAGGACCAGGGCAATTCTTGTGTGATTGTCTTCTATGTGTATACTTTTGAAATATCAATAAAATGATGCCTAAAAAAGAGCTCAAAAATGACAATGCCAATTCACATGATGATATAGACTGGGGTAGTCTCACAAGCTCACACACCAAGTTGAAAGGCTATCAGCAATTAAGGGCTGCAGAGAAAGGGTGAATCAGTCTGCTCTAGGGCCATGCACTCTGAAAGGCTACCTAGTCAACTAAATAGTCATCTCTAAACACATATACATGAAATAAAAATTAAATTTGGCACATAGTATGTATATGGATATGTACATGTAAATTTATATATATATAGATATAGATAGATGGACAGATAGATAGATAGATAGATAGATAGATAGATAGATAGATAGATAGATAGATAACTAAAGAATGAGAGGTTGTAAATTGAGAATTCAGGTACACTGGAAGAGTAGGAGTTAGGAGCCAAAAATTGAGGTACTTATTGTATTCACATGTGAAATTAAAAAAATAATAAAGCACAACAAAATACTAAAGTATATATTTTAGGAAAAGGATATTAAGGTTGTCCAAGCTCTTGATAAAATAGACTAAGTTGCACAATTTCCTTTATCACTTGCATTTTGCAAATGTTATCAGTGTATAGAAATACCCTAATATTATACCAAGGAGCACATATAAACCTTCAAATAATGAGAAAGACTAACTGGGAAAATGGTGTTAAATTAATTATATCTACTTCTGTGTATAGCCAAGAATATATGATTATATATATATGTCTGCCTCAAGCTGTTGGTTTCAAAGCTCAAGAAAATTCCTTCAACTCACCTTGATTTAGAAATAAACAAATTTACTAGAAATTGTGTTCTCCCTGGAACTTGAGGGGCAATGATGTCTTAATGGCATTCTATTGTATGGCAAACCAATAAAAAGCTGCAAACATCTGACAAAGACTCCCATCCCTAAGTGGTAGAAATTATTGAAACCACAGGGCATATAGCACACTCTCTGGGAGTGCTTTATCTAGGAGCTGCTGGAGGTGAGCTTTTTGGAGCAGACTGCAGTTACCCCTCAATTCATGCTGGTCAGGGTTTTTTACCAAGAGAGTTCTGCTTTCAGTATTTATGTAGTACAGCAGGCAACTGTTTACCTCAGGGCACAAGAGGCAATCTCAATGCTTTAGAATCAGTGTGCCATAGCATCCTTGTTGCCTATGGAAACAAAGATTTCCTTGGTGGTTGGAGTTCTGTAAGGGATGCTGTAAATGATAATCCCATCAGTTTGTGTCATTGCCCTATTTGAAGGTGTTTTATTACATGAATAACAGCCACTAAAATAATGCACAGGATCACAATGCATTTTAGTGTTTTACAAAGTTGCTTTTGATACTCCTATATTGCACATTCTAAAATAAGTCTACTTAACTATCAATTCATTCTTTTTTATTAAACAAGAAGTAATGACTTACATGTGTTATGCCTACCTCAAAAAAGAGAATAAAATTGTTGGTAGTTATTCTTGTCAGTAATGCATATGTCTTGGAATGTGGGGGATTTGTTCTTTGGTTTATTTAATTGAAAATAGATTTTTTTCTCAGTACATCCCTACCACAGCCTGCCCTCTTTCAACTCCTTCTAGATGTCTCTATCTCTACTCCCATACCTATTGACACTCTGTCTTCTTGAGACAGCCCTCTTACTCCTTAGAGTAGACCTCTAAGTGACAACTAAGCAAGAAAATAACAAAGTACAATAAGACAAAGCCTCACCCTGAGGGTGAACAAAGAATCCCAACAAGATGAGGAGAGTCCCAAGAGCAGGTAAAGGAGTCAGACACACCAGCTTTCAGAGTTAGGAGTCCCACAAAAGCACTACGTTAACAGCCATAACCTGTATGCAGAGGACCTCTGGAAAGCCCTTGCAGGTTCTGTGCTTGTTGACTCAGTCCCTGAGAGCCTATATGAATCCATCCAGCTTAGTTGATTCATTATGCCATGCTGTGCTCATGTTTTCCAACCCCTTTGAATCCTACATTCTTTCTCCCATTTTTCCAAGGGCTTCACTGATCTCAATGCATCTGATGGAAACCTCCAATTTAAACCCTCTCTCTGCAAAATGTCTGTCGTGGGTCTCTGCATCTGCTCCCATCTGTGCAACCTAAGCCTCTCCACTGATGACTGGACATGATGCTGATCTATGATTATAGCAGAATATCACTAGAAATAATCTCATTGATATTGTTTTTTTTTAGACCAGTTGTGTTTAGCTTGTCCCTAGACTTTTTCAGTCTCCAGGTCCTAGACATCCAAGAAGTTCTGGATGCTTAATGCCTCTCCTAGAGTGGACATCAAGTTAAATAAGACATAGGTTGGCCAGCCCTATAATTTTCTCTCCACTATTGTTCAAACACCTCAGAACAGGACATATTTAAAGTTTGGTGGCTGGGTTGGTGTCCAGGTTTCACTTTCTCATAGTAAATATTTAATACCAGTCATGACTTCTACCCCACTATTGATTATTCAGTTACAAGATAGAAAACACAAACCTTTAAATTAATAATAATCCTTTAAGCAGCATTATAACTATGCCAATATATATCGTCTAAGCTATTAGCATCTACTATCCTATCAATAACCTTGAGATATGTCTCACCATATTCGATCTGGACTACTCTTACTCCCACTGGCCAGCCCTCATGGCATCTCCTTGCTCCACCTTCTCTTTTTCCCTGACCCCTGACCATGGTCCTCCTCAGACCTCAAGTCCAGGAACTGAAACTCCACTTACCTAGCTCCTGCCCAGCTTTAGGCTATAGGCACCTTTATTGATGAATCAGGTATAACTTAGAGCAGGGGGCGGGGGGGGGATCTTAGATAGCATTACTTGGTGTATGTGAGGATAACCTTGTCCCTGAGGCAACCAGGGCCAGTACTTAGCATCATAATATATAGCGACAGACCAAAACTCAACAACAGTACCTTACTGCACTAAAGAGAGTAGATCTTGGGGTAAAGGCTCCAGCTTGACCTCTCCACAATCAGTGAACTGTGGAGATGTTGTTCTTGGCAATTGGGCCTTACTGTCAGTTTGCAAAGAATAAACTCATATCCAGGAATTAGCCTGGGTTGTTGAAAATCTCCATAGTCCCATTTGGCCAATAACTCAACTGAGTATAAGCCTGTCTTACCACTGGGTGCCTTGTCTGGCTGGAAAGAATGGTCAGTTGAAACTCTCAGTCACCCATTACTAGAAGTACTCACTAGAATCTCCCTCATAGATTTTAGAAAGTTTCCTTTGTGCTAGGTTCCACAACCTCCCCAAATTACAACCATCTCTTCTATACTCTCCAACTTCATCTGATCACCATAATGCCTGATCCCTCCCATTTCCATCCCCACACACTCCTGTCCCACCTGCAAAAATCTACCCTATTTTCCCTTTCCAGGGATACTCCTGAACTCTCCTTTGAGATCTCCTTGATTCTTATCATCTACAGGTTTATAGACCATACCATAATTATCTTTCACATAGCTGGTAATCACTTATCAGTAAATACATGCCATGTTTACCTTTCAGAGTATGACTTACCTCACTCAGGATAAAATTTTTCTAGTCAATCTGCTGTTCTGTCTCCACCTCAACCCATGGTGCTGTGAGAAGCCTGTAATTTCAGTCTGAAGATGCTGGGGAGGGGAAGCTAAGCAGGAACAGTTGCTAGTGGAAGAGACTCCAGGCAATGGTGAGTTTGTTGAGCATAGATGTTGAGAAAGTAGCCTTAGTGAGACAGGTCATTTAAGGGGGTGTTACTTAAACCTTTATAGGTTTTGGGCATGAGTGTATATCACAAGCTGGGTCAGGGTCCTGTACAAGCCTCATTTGCATAAGGAGACATTCCTGGTGTTGCTAGATATGACCTTACAAGGGGTAAGGAAGTTTAACCTGGATACATGATTTCCACCAAGGGGCAAAGATGAGGATTCAGGGCTATGTGCACGAGTATTCAAAAGGCATGAGATGGCAGGGTTGGGGATGGGAGAGCCGTCCTACTCCTACTGAACTCAGGATAAGATTTTTGGGCTTTTGGACATACTTCAACCTCATTCTAGCTCCAAGCCAGCTCTTCATGGTTCTAAGACTTTCAAGATTGACATTAACCATCTGCCTACAAATTCCATGACTTCCGTGTTTAAAACAACTGAGTAATATTCCTTCTTCTAAATGTACAACATTTTCTTTATTGAGATTGTTTCCAGTTTCTGGCTATTATGAAGAGAGCATTTATAAAGATAGTTGACCAAGAGCCCTTCTGTGGTATATGGTATCTTTTGGGTATATGACCAAGAGTGGTATAGCTGGGTCTTGAATTAGATCAATTTCCAATTTTCTGAAGAAGCACCATACTGATTTCCATACTGGCTGTACAAGTTTTTCTTCCCATTAGCAATGGAGGCATGTTCCCCATGTTCTACATCTTTGCCACCATGAGATATCACTTGTGTAAGACAAAAGTCTCAAAGTCATTTTGATTTGCATTTTCCTAATGGCTGGGCTGAGGATGTTGGACAATTCTTTAAGTGTTTCACAACTATTTGATATTCCTCTATTGAGAATTTTATGTTTAGATTTGTAGCCTATTTTACATTTCATTATTTGGGGGTTTTATATCTATTTTCTTGAGTCCTTTTTATATATTGGATATTAGTCCTCTATGGGATATGAGGTTGGTGAAATTTTTTTCCATTCTGTATGCTGCCACTTTGTTTCAAAGACATTGCCTTTGTCTTATAGAAGCTTGAGAGGTTTCATTTGTTAATTAAAAATAAAGCTTTGAGACTGGAATTGGTGAGGTAAGTCTTCAATTCTAGTCTTACAGAGGGAGAGGCAAGTGAGTCTGTCTGAGTTCAAGGCCAACGAGGTCTATAAAAGGAGTTACATTCCAGCCAGAGCAACATAATAAAGAGAACATGTAGCAAAATACAAAAAAAAGAGAGAAAAAAAGAAGAAAAAGCACAAAGAAGACATCTTTGCATATAGATTAGTTATAGTTTATAACGTGTATAAAGAATAAACTTCTTGCATTTCTTTCCTTATATTTATATTGACAGGGTTCTCTAGAGTCAATGAACTTATGGATAGTCTCTATATAGCAAGAAAGTTTGTTATAATGACGTACAGTCTGTATTGTAACTTCACAACAATGGTCAGCTGTGAATGGAAGTCCAAAGATCAAATAGTTGCTCAGTCCCACAATGCGAGCAGGTGAAGAAGAGCAAATCTTCCTCTCCCAATGTCCTTACATAGGTCTCGAGCAGAGGCCCATTGAGCCCCAGATTAATATTATGTGCTACTACACCTGGATCTAGAACTTGCTTTGTCCCAGATGATCTTGAACTCAGAGATCTCTTGGGACTCATAACCACTATTCCTCAAGATCTCCATGCCAAGATCCAGGTCGGAAACTTCTATCATCCAACCTCAAGATCTGGAAATCAGGTGATCCTTCCAATTCTGGATTGTAGTTCATTCCAGATATAGTCAAGTTGACAGCAAGGGATAGCCATTGAAATATTCAAAAACTAAATTAGGCATCATGATATATTTCATTATTAATAAAAATCTCTGATTGTAAAAATTAAGTGACCAAAAGGGAAACATTTCTGTTGATTAGAAGTCTGATTTTCCAAGTGATGTGGGCCAGTTTTTCCTGAGTGAGATTAAAAACAAACAAAACCAAAACAAACAAGCAACAAAGACAGGAGAAGAAATGAAAGACAAGAAGAGAAAGAGAAAGAAGAAGAGATTTGCAACTATTTACATTTCCATGGCTTAGACATACAGTCAGAAGTTATGTAAGTTATCCTTTGTGATCACCCTGGGAACTGGAAAGAACATCAACATATTGCAATTTTAGAAACTAAAGACAAATGAGTTTTTTTAATAATTTTATTTTTCTTGGATATTTTCTGTATTCATATTTCAAATGTTATCTTCTCCCCCTCTCTCCCACACTCACTCCCCCTACCCCTGCTTCTATGAGGATGCTCCCATTTCCACCCATCCACTCCAACCTCAATGACCAGGCATTACCCTACACTGGGGAAACAAGCCTTCAAAGGACCAAGGGCTTTTCCTCCCATTGATGCTAGACAATGCCATCCTCTACCACATATGTGGCTGGAGTCATGGGGCCCTCCATGTATACTCATTGGTTGGTGGTTTAGTCCCTGGAAGCTCTGGTGGGGTTTGGGTGTTGATACTGTTGTTCTTCCTATGGTGTTGCAAACCCGTTCAGCTATTTCAGTCTTCTCTAACCCCTCCATTGGGTTCCTCTTGTTCAGTCCAATATTTAGCAGCAACCATCCTCATCTGTATCAGTAGTATTCACATGAGATTTTAAAGACAGAATTAGTAAGGATTTAAAAATGTACATACCTGTTCATACCTGTTTCTAAGTTTTCTGAATCATAGTATATCTCTTTTCTAATGTAATTACAATAGTTACATTGTCCTGGTAATCTTTAGAAAATACTCAGTAAATTTTATTAAATAGTTAGGTATTTACTGAGATCTATGACCAAGTACACTGTTATACATTCTGATATTAGATTGGATTTAGTATAGATTGTCTTTTAAAAACTTTAGTCATTTCTAACTTTACTTGATATTTAACTATGATAGCCAAAATTATAAAGGAACAAATAAAGAATGAAAGAAAAAAGGTGTATGTTAAATAAAGGTATTACCTGTAAAAACAAATCTGGCAAGAGAATAGAATTTGATTTTCCTAATAGACATAATATCCATTAAAGACCATTATTTTGCTTAAAGGCTATAATTGAAATACAAGAATAGATGCTGAATATATATCTGGGATCTTATAATTGATGGCTATGTGACTTGGGTATATTTGGCCACAGGACAAGGAAAAGTCAAGTTGTTACCGACTTTGAGGCTTCTTCCCCGTTGGCACGTTTTTACAGAGTCAGAGGTTCTGTGTAGACTGCTCTGGGAGAAAAGCTCTCAACAGCTCAAGAGCTGTGAATTCTGTACACTACAATAATGACCATTCAGACAAGTTATAGTAGTACCATAAATGCTATAGGGAGAGCCAACATATTTTTAATAGGACCAAAGGCCCAGTTCAAAAGATGGAACTCCTGCTTGTTACTATATACCTATTTATGGGTCCATATGGGAAGTCATAGACCATACTGGTATTATTTTTATATGATATAATATCAAACTCTCTTCTAAATACTTCTCCTTAAACCCATAGACCAATATAAATCTCCTTTTTCTTCAAGGAAGTTTATTTATGCAGTGTCAGGAAGCCTATACAGAGACTCACAACTTGTCAAATTTAGGGGAATAGGTGACTGTGGAGTGCTCAGTTTTAAATAGCAGATCTGTCTCAAATTCCACTTTCTAAAGATTTGGGTAATATTATGGAAGAGTGGAAAATAATATTGTAAGAATCAGAGATAGAGGAAGGTTGCTGTGAAATAATATGTTCTGGCACAGTCGAGTAATGGCACTCATGAACTCAAGGGCTCAGCAGAACAGGACCAGTAAAAAAAAATCAAGCCTTCCAACAATCCACTATGGAGACAAACAAGGCTCAAGTAAGCTGTACACCTACCTGATGAACTATTTACAATTAATAGCAAGCAGGGTAAGAAGAGTCTATAGTTTTTCCAGCAGTTACCCAAAGTAGCTTTGCCATTCTTATACTCCAGTGGCCCTACTAATTGAAGTTAGGAGTAGAAAGAAGGACATGGGAGAAGGAAGAATCAAGACAGCAGGAAGAAGAGTGTGAAGGCAGCTCCAGAAGGAGTTGGAGTGGACCATATTAAGAAACAATTAAAAAAAGAAATCCCAGCAGTTTATACAAATAGTGCAGTAAATTCTAATTAAACAGTTTTTTAACAGAGAACATGTTAATAATTTTATAACAGCTGTATGCAACCACAGAGAAACAGATTGCTAGGGAAAAGATGGCTACAGATCCAGTTTAATATCTATAGCCTGTATATCTCTCTATCTGATTCTCATGTTTGTTCACACACACACACCCAGAGAGAGAGAGAGAGAGGGGGGGGGAAGAGAGAGAGAGAGAGAGAGAGAGAGAGAGAGAGAGAGAGAGAGAGAGAGAGAGAGAGAGAAGAATAGCAGCATTTGGACTAATATTTAAAGTGAGAAGCATAGTCATACCAGAATAGTCTATCTGCTAACCATCTGAAAGCTCATAATGGACAAATACTTAACAAGAATATAAAATCGGATTTATTCAAGGTCCAACATTTTAAGAAATAGTGGACTTAACTATTACATTAACTACTCCTTGTCTGCCAAAAACAAGAGTTATTATAAGTTACGCTAAAGAAAAAGGATACATAACTAATGAGTGCAGGTACAAAGTAATGGTAGTGAGATGCCATGTTGTCTGAGATTTCCATCATTTATGATATAAAATTCTCCTTTGGAGCTGTAGTATGACCTCTCAACTTTTATGACATGGGATAGCTTCCTATGATATTTCAGACAAGCATTCTACTTATGTACTAGTCAACAATTCACACACACTTTTTTTTATATTTGATGCACAGACTGGAAAATAAGAGGCACGTTATATTTTCAGGTCTTATTTATCTGTTTTTCATATCCCTGTCCATCCAGTGATGAAATACATAGGAGTTAACATCTAAGTAATTAACATCTACATAATATACATAAGGGCATACTTCACAATATTGAATGCAAAATCAAGAAAGAGGATGTTCAAGGTCAACTCCCAAAAGGGGGTTCTTTGTTTCAGTAGAACATCTTGTAGAAGAATAAAAGAAATCAACTCTTTTTAAGTGGTATGTGAAAAGATGCTCATGGAAAATATTGAAATACAGAGATCAGTCAGAATTAAGTTATCTGGTCCCATAGAAGAGAACAGGGAACTTCAAGAAAGTCAAAGGCTGTATGTGTCTATCCTCTCAAAGAACAGCCACACTTAACTCCTCTCTGCAAGCATAACACAGTATCATGAATAGTGTCAGGGATTGGTGCTTGCCCATGGGATGGCTCTCAAGTTGACCTCTTATTGGTTGTCCACTCCCCAGCTTCTGCTTCATCCTCTGTCCTTGCATTTTTGGAAGAAAGAATAAAATTTGGGTTGAAAGTTTTATCAGTGGGTTGTTGTCTTCTGGGGGCTGGGTTATCTTGCCAATCAATATTAACTTAATAATATTCTCAAGTTTCATCCATTTGCCTACAAATTTCATGTTATCTTTGTTTTAATAGCTGAATATTATTCTATTATGTAGATTACCACATTTTCTATATTCTTTCATTTATTGATGGACATCTGGCTGGTTCCTAGTTTCTTGCTTTTACAAATAAAGCTGCTATGAACATAGTTGAGCAAGTGTCTTGAACAAAGATAGAGCATCTTTTGGGTATATATCCAGGAATGTTTTAGCTGGTTCTTGAGGTAGAACTATTTAGTTTTCTGTGAAAATGCCATATTGATTTCCAAAGTGGTTGTACAAGTTTCCCCTTGGTTCACATCCTCTACAGCATATGCTATCTCTTGATTTTTTAGCTTAGCCATTCTGATGGGTATAAGATGGATCCTCGGAGTTGTTTTGATGTGTGTTTCCCTGATGACTAAGGACTTTGAACATTTCTCTAGGTACTTCTCTGCCATTCAAGATTCTTCTGCCATTCAAGATCCACAACTGGAGTTTGTGAGAGGCTTTGAAAGATTCAACCCCATATGAACTGTCTTTATCAAACCTCTGGTCTTAAGGCTCAAGGATCTGTGCAGAAGACAGAAAGATTATAAGAGTCACAGATGGTGGATGACTCCCCCAAAACAGCATCTTCTAGACAGAAGTCATAGAGACTGGCAGCACACAGAGACATGGATAGGCGCAAACCAAGCAAAACCCTAGCACTAGGGTAGAAGCAGATAACCTCTATCTCCAACCAAGAAATGCTTGAAAATGATACTTACTGAAAATGGGAAAATCAACTTTTTAAAATATTTTTTTCCAATATCAGCTAAACTCCATGGCACATACAGTCCCTAGAGTAGATGACCAATACAACACAAACTCCATAGTATTTTGATGTTGTTAAATGTTTTTGTTTGGTTGTCATCTCCTTCTCCTTTTCTCTCTCCTACTTGCTCCTTCTTCTTCCTTCTCCTCTTCCTTTTTCTTCTTCTTTTCCTTCTTCTCCTACTTCTCTTTCTCCTTTTCCCTCCTCCTCATTCTCTTCCTCCTCCACCTGTTTTTATTCTGTTTCACTGCTGTTATTCCTATTTTCTTGGGACAGCAAATTCATGATGTTGGCTGTGTAAGGGAGTCTGGGGAGTACATAGGGAGTACATAGTGGGAAAGAATATGATAAAAATGTATTGTATGAACAAAATTTAAAAATTTAAATAAAAATGTTAAAACACAAGGTGGGTGTAGTTGCTCTAGTATGAAGTATTCTAAGAGACCATTGGTATATATTTAAATTACTGCCCTTAGGTGAATATCACAATAACTTCTTTCAGAGATCTCTACTAGAAATCAATTCTAGTCATTGACTTGTACTCATTACTTTTATTTCACTTTCTGAGGAAACCTTTCTAAAAGCTAAAAATCATTTCCTAGTCACTTCCAGTATATTAAAAAAAAACATAGAAATCTGAGTGTTTTCTCCATGAAAACAGCAAACCTAGGTTAATATAAAAATTAAAAAGAAAATGAGTTTGTAATTAAAACTAGAGTCATTCTGAAAACCAAGATGATACTGCTGTGTTTTACCTCAAGTTATCTAATTCAATTATCTAATATAATAAACACATTGGATGAGGAAGAAAGGAAACTGGTAGAGTAACAGTAAAGTTAAATGCAGGAATTCTAAAATACAGTCTGAGATATGCCTCTAGAAAAGTGATAGGATAAACAAGGGAAATCAACGAAACAGAGCCTAAGGAAAAAAAATACCTGACAAAGAATAGCAAAAAATATCAAAACAAAATGGCCTGCTATACATATGCATCATATATATACATGCATGCATAGACATAGGGAAGGGATAGGAATTACAATTCACCAGCCCAAGAGTGATAAACTATTTCAATTGACAGGGATTATATGGTCACTACATTCCCTACATCATTTATCAACTTCTTCCTTATCTAATTCTTTCCAATTCTTTATCTTGCAATCCTATGTTTCAATTCCTTCACACTGGACAGATCATATGATCTTACTCTGTAGAGTTGAGTATTTCCTCCATGACCAAAGATACTTCATAGAAAACAAATTATATGGGATTCAGATTCCATTATCATCCTGTTCTGCTGTTCTATGTGAAGACCAAGATAGGAGATATTGTGATTGGCTGTCACATGACAGCTCAGCTATGCTTGCTGCACAGTCAACATTTCTTCCTGGGTTAACATCAAGTAGCTGAAACAGACTTAAGCCAGTTTTTCAGTACTGGCTGCTGAGCCAAAGGGACAGGAAATCATTACATTGAAAACATTTCTAGCAAAGGTCACTTTAATAGAAAATTACATCAATCACCTTGAAGGGAAAAGAAGTTTCAGTTGATGTCATCTGTCCATGGGATAACATCCATTTCAGTTTCTGTCTTGGAATTTTAAAAGTTAGTCTAACTTTTTGGGAAAGAAACACATTAAAAATTAGCAGCGCCTTCAACAGTGATTTCAATCATTTGCACAAGAAGAGATGGTTATTGGCCATTTTCTGTTTTAAGTTAAATGGTTACCTACTTAGAAAGGAAAGAGATATATTTTGAAATGTTCTTTAAATGGAAGGTTAAAAGAAGCAGTTTTTATTTTTGACAAATATTAATTGTTTACTTATTAAGCATACATGTTTATGTGGCAGAAATCTTATAGGAATGAAACAGTTTTATTTATTTTTTAATACTGGGTCTTGTGTATGGCAAGCTGGGCTCGAATTCAGATAGGATATCAAAAATGACCTTCAGTTTTGATCCTCTTATGTCTAAGTCCTGGGAGTTAAGATTAAAGTCTTTATCCTATTTTATTGTGTTTTGTTCAGTTGATGTCCCTGGGAGGCCTGCCTGTTTTTTTTTTTTTTTTTTTTTTTTTGGTTTTGTTTTCGTTTGTTTGGTTTTTTTTTTTTTTGTTTGGTTTTTTTTTTTTTTTTTCTGGAGAGAGTATATTTGGGAGATAGGGAAGGTGGAGGGAAACTGAGAATAGTGGAGGAATGGGAAGCTATCTGTGGGATGTATTGTATAAGGGAATAAATAAAATATTTAAAGAAGATAAAAGCATGAGCTAACCATGCCTTCCTTATGTAGTGTTAGAGATCAAGCTCAGGCTTTATGCACAAATAGCAAGTACTTTATCTCCTGAGTTATATCCCTCCCAGTGTTTTGCATGTCTTAAAATTAGTGATAATTTTTGTATTTTAAGGATATGGTAGTCATTTCATACAGAAAGATGTATGGCAATGATGGAAGGAAATAATGAAATCAGTAAGAAAGAAAGTGAAGGAAATTTGAAATAAGTTACATAAATGAAAAGAACATTTTTTCTAGTTTTCCCTTTATTTCTGAAAATATCTCTCTAGTCTTCTGGCCTGACATGGTAACAATTCAGATTCTTTCCCTGTTCTCAACATTTTTGACTACACAGCTAAAGCGGTTTAATTTTTTATTAAAATAATGGATTTTGATGTTTGCAATATTCATTACAGGGGTAAATATTGCAAATGATTTTTTTTCCTGGATTGCCAAATTTAAGAACCCCAGAGCTCTTTTTCTTTAAGGTAATCCCTATCTTTAAAGATAAAATGAGTTTCTTTATGACAACAAAAAGATGGATTTTGTTTCTAAATCCATTCACCTATCTTTTGATTAATGAGTAAAGACCATTAATATTTAAAGTTTATTATGTTAACAGAAGTGTCTCAATCCCAGTCATTTTTGTTTGTTGTTGAAGTCTATTCTAATTGTATTCTCAGTCATACTTAGTGCTTCAGTAATAATAATTTCACTTATTTTGTTGCTGCTCTCCTTTGACTATGCTTATTCCTTTCTTGCATAGAAAATTGAGGGCTGACAAGATGGCTCAGCAGTTAAGAGCACTGACTGTTCTTTCAGAAGAGTTCAGTTCCTAGTGACCATATGGTGCTTCACGGTCATCTGTAATGGGAAATCTATGCCCTCTTCTGGTGTGTCTGAAGACAGAGACAGTGTACTCACATATGTGAAATAAATAAATAAATTTTTAAAAAAGAAAATTGATTATAGTATTCTCTGCAGAGCTGAATTAGTCAACATGAATTATTTCAGCTGTTTTGTTTTGCTTTGTTTTTAATAATAGGAAGGTTTCTTTTTCCTTCAACTATAACATATAGTTTCGCAGCACCCAGCAGACTAGGTTTTTATTCATAGTCTTCGAAAAACTGGAGCCTATTGCCCCAGGCAAGACCTGCAGTATTTTTGCAGTTTACTTTGAGAAATAAGATCATAATCTGCTGAGCTTCCTTTATACATAATTCAAGTTTTTGTTTGTTTGTTTGTTTGTTTGTTTGTTTGATTTATTAAGCATTCTATCCCTTTACATCTCAAATGAAATCCCACTTCCCGGTTACCCCTCCAAATACCCACCCATCCCACAACCTTCCTCTCCTCCCTTCTCTTTGCCTCTATGAGGGTGCTTCTTCACCCACCCTCTCCCGCCCCAGCCCTCCAGCATCTCCTTATGCTGGAGAATCAAACTTCCACAGTACCGAGGGTCTCTTCTCCCAATGAGGTCAGACAAGAGTATCCTTTGCTCCATGTATATCTAGAGCCATGGAGTCCTCCCTGTCCACTCCTTGGTTGGTGGTCTAGTCCCTGGGAGCAGTCGGCAAGAAGATCTGGTTCTTCCTATGGGGTTGCAATAATCCCTCTGCTCCTCCAGTCCCTCTGCAAGCTCCCCTACGAGGATCCCTGAGCTCAGTCTGATGGTTGGCTCCAAGCATCCACAAATGCATCAGTCAGTTGCTGGCTGAACCTCCCAAGGAGCAACCACACCAGGTTCTTTTCAGCAAGTGCCTCTTGGCAAAGGCAACAGTGTTGAGTTTGCTGTCTACAGACAGGATGAATCCCCAGGTGCGGCTGTCCCCAGGTGGCCCTTCCTTCAGTATCTGCTCCATTTGTTGTCCCCGTTCTTCTTTTGGACAGGAATATTTCTGGGTTAAAAGCTTGAGAAGGGTGTGTGGCCCCATCCCTAGACAGGCCGTGCATATCTACTGGAGGTGGTCTCTAGAGGCTCTATCTCCCCTTCTCTGCTAAAATGATTACCATTAGGTCGTGGGAGCCTCTTGTTTCCCTGGCGTCTGGGACCCTCCATTTCCTCATCCCCCTTACTACATATTTTTATTTGTAACCCATGTTTTTTATTACTGCCTTTGATACTCTTTCTTTGTTCTTTATACTCAGTGTTACGAATATGATGGGTATGCTTTGGGAAGTTTCTATGTTCTTGTAGATTTTGGTGTTCTCGATATTTCTTGTATGTATATGATTATTTCTTTCCTTACTAGAAAAGTTTTCTTTCAGGATTATGTGAAAGAGTTTGTCTTTGTCAATGATGTAGTGTTCATCTTCTATTTCTATGCCTGGAAATTAAAGATCAGTTATGGTCTATAGTGGTACTTATATCTTAGCAGTAACCAATAGTATCTAAGTGAAGTTAATTCCAACTCAGCAGGACGGAGATTATGCCTGGTAGTATTTACCTAGAAAATACTCTTGGCTAGTGGGTGCTAACTACTACCTAAGCCAGTATAATTCATAACTGGATTATAAATACTTATCCACATACGTGCATATAGCTCTACATAGATGATATCGATATGTGTATAAATGTAAATATAAATGTGTGTGTGTGTGTGTGTGTATGTGTGTGGGTGTATGGTTCTCACCTAGAAAGACACAGCTTGTCAAAATACAGAGAACAATTGATGTTGAAGTTCTCATCCTCAATTGGTACAACTCCTATACTTAAGTCTCAGCCAACACTGCAGACTTTAAGATCAAGAGCTCCAGAAAGTCACCTGTGAGATTGTGTCTTCTTGATTTGAGAGAAAAACTACACCCATGAAATCTTAACAATATAGTCATAAACAAGACTTGAAAAATGATTATGTCAGTTGCCATGATGACATGAATGGGAAAATCTCATGAGGTACTACCCGTAGATGAAAGCCTACAAGCAATTCGGGGCTCCTAAAAGACAGAGAACTTGTTTACCCCAGGGATTATAACTAATTGGTTAACTAATACAAATGGTCAATTCTAAAGTCGTAGACATATAAGCATCATCATTAAGCTGGCTCAGGTTGTATTTACGTATTTATTTATACACATACAAAGGCATATAAACACACAAAGAGAGACAGACAAAGAAATAGTGACAAAGATTTGGATACAGAGGGAGAGCATGAATTTGAAAATGAGCTGGGAGATATGAGAAGGACTGGTAGAGAAGAAGGGGAAAATAGGTAATTTTACTTTAATAATGAAATTCACCATGAACTACTGTAGAAATGCCAATAATCCTAGCTCGGAAGATATGTGCTCTTCCTCTTCTGAGATGAGACAGCACTGCTTTTGTCCACATAAGATGTAGCTCAGGAAAACACACAATACTTGAAGTTCTTCTGCTTCTCTTGGTGTCCCATGAAAAGTTGTATGATGTAAACCTGGGACTTCGGTTTTGTAGGCTAATCAACCTCTTCACTTTCTCCCAAAAATAATAAGTCAAATTCTTTTCTTGCCTTTACTTTCTACTTTGAAACATGTACATATACATAAACATAAATATTTTTAATACTTTGGTTTGGAAAGAACATTATCCTCTATATTGCTTTTTCTGACTCATGGGAATTATATTTGAAAGGGCCAGAACTCAAGGACAAAATCTGTTAAGTATGGTTATGCCCTTACTTCTTAAAATACTAAGAGTACAATCACCTTGGTTAATCCTAAATTTGCTGACCACGCTTTTGAGATAGTTTTTTTTCTTTTATTATTGTCTTCCTATTTTACTCTCCATGTGGGCAATTAGATGAGCTATAATCCACACTGTCTTAGTGTTATAAGGCAGACAGTTGAAATGGACAAGATGGTGTTCTTGCTTGACATTCCTGTGTTTAAGCAGAAGAAGAACACACCTTCATCAGATTTGGATTCTAGAGTTCACAATTCTCTGTTCAAGACCAGGTTTCTCATGATTTTGAGAAAATTATTTAACTCAGTGTCTGCCATAAGTAGAATGGCAGTATTTTTTAAAAAAAATATGTTTCCTTTACTACAGAAATCGTATTCTGCTTTACAGTGGTGACAATGCTTATTTATTTATTGAGCACTTTTCCTATGTTAAATAATCTTCAGAGTACCTACTACTTTAATATACATAGGAACTATGCTATTGATTACATCTTTATAATTCCTACCATCAGCAGCAGCAGCATCAACAACAACATATTTAAATAGATGAGAAAACAATGGCACTCCATAGTTGATTGTTTGTGACTTGATAACATAATCAGTGCCACATTCCAGAATGGTCCATTGAGGACTGTTCAAAACCTTTATTTTGTGTATAAATGTTGCTTCAAGAAACCCATAGTTTCTCTTAGTGGAACATAAATGCACACAAGAAAAAGTTATCAAATGCAACATCAAAGGAAGAGGAAGTCAACTTTGGTCACTATCAAATAAGGAGTATAGGGAAATACAATGTTAATGAGAAGAAATAGAACTTGACAGTCTTAATCCAGTGGACCTTAAAGTCCAACAGAGATATGAGAAATGAAGTTAGAATATAAAATCAGTGCATCAGAGAAAAATTAGAAATAATTTAAAACTTTAGAGAAACAACTTTCATAAGATACTTTGTTTAAAACTAAGATTTTCATTAATCCCTGTCAATCAGGTTCCTTTCAGTACTGTAATTCATTATTTCTTCACTAGTAGATTAGAAAATAAACCAGAAACTTGTGAGTAGGCCTATTTTTGAATGAACCAAGAATTCTGGCAAGATCTCTCTTCTTGGCAGGAGAATGCAAGGGAACTTGAGGGAACCAGACTATGAACCTATATACAACAGATTGTTTGCTTTGCATGGAAGAAGAAGACTATGAGTTGGGTCAGTGAAACCACCTTCTGTGTAAACTTTGATTTTTCTTTCCCTAATGCCCATATATGCAAACTAATTAAATCTATATTGTTAAGTGAATATTTAATGCAATTGCTAGAAGCATAAACAAACAAAAAATACAACAAACAAATGAACAAAAAACATTGTGGATCCCGAGTGAACTATGGACTCTGATGCTATAATGATGTTTATTACGAAACAATAATTAATAATTAATATGCAACTGGAAAGTGGTTGTGAATTATATAGTTAAAGGGAGGATGAAATGGCATTTTCTATTGTAGATAGACAGAATGGTTTTTAAAAATGTACACAGGCAGTAATATGAAAAAACTATGACTGGTCTTCACTTGTAACTAGCCAAAGAGTAAGAAGTGGGAATCAAATATTAATGGGTTATTTTCAATAAAGTATGTAATGTCATTCAAATGGATATTTACAATAGTATAATGCCTTTAGCAAAAGAATCTATTCTAATAACCATTAGGATAAATATGCTTTATTTTTTCAAAATGATTATTTTAACAATGACTTAGGATATTACTTTTAAAACATCTTCATTTAGAAATGTAATTTGACTCATTATAAAACATAACATTACATTATTTATTTAATCTATGATACAAGTGCTTTTATTGAACAGATAACAAGTCAACAGTAAATTGGAATTCCAGAGGAGTCAAGTTTTAAATCATTAAAGAAGCATTCTCACTGTAAGATTATGAAGTAAGTTAATTTCAGGAAAGCATAGTTATCAGTTTATTGTCAGGCAGTTATAAAGGGCTTATGTATCCTTCAAGTTGAGGAAGAAAAATAAAAACCAGTTGCTCTGCATAATCTTACTTTAGCTAAAAAGTCTATTTATCTCTGCATTTCCAATTCTTCAGGGTGTGTAATAATTCACAAAAGTTCACAAATTGAGATTTATCAAGCATAAGGGTAAATTCCACAGGATATTAAAAATATATAAATGCTATGAATAAAATATTGCATAAATCTGTGTGACTGATAACATTAACATATAGCTTTGCTGTGTGGATCTTTTCTGTGAAATGCAGGTGCATTTAATAAGCCTTATTTTTTAAATCTCAAAATTCTGAATGCAAAATTTGTTATTTCTAATTGCTTTTATACCCATAGTAAGGACAGCACTTATCAGATACTCCTTATAACTAACTACTAGTTACAGAACTTAGACACTGTAAGAAAAAATTTAAGTATGCCCAGGTTTAGAAAGCTAACATTTCTTTTCTTATATTTTATTCTTTATTTTTATTACATATGTATATGAATATACATTTTCAAATATAACCTGTTCATTTCATTTAGTAAGATGGGAAAAAAGAAGGGGAAGAGGGATGGAATAGGGGGCTTAAGTCCAGGAAACCAGGAAAGGGAATAGCATTTGAAATTGAAATGTAAATAAAAAATACCCAATTAAAAAAAGAAAATAATAATAATAATAATAATAATAATAATAATAATAATAAATCCTAAGCTCATCATTTCTTCTGCTCAGAACATTCTCTATTAATATTCCTTACGGTTGATAGCACTTGACAATAATCCTGGCACTGTGAGTCCAAGTCAGTTGTAGCAGCAATGTTAATCCTGTGGTAACATCAGCTACATGGTGAGTTCAGGGTCACACTGAGGCACTCAATTTGTCTGCCTAAGAAACAACAAAACAGAAAGATCTCATTTTTTTAAAATTTTAGTCTATAATTTTGATGGTAATCTCGGGTTTTTGTAAGTCAGCCATCTTAAATTTTATTAAAGTCACATCACATACACCCACTTCTTCTATATGTAGACCTACCTTCATCTATATCTTTACTACTTAAAGTATGACTCTCTATAATTAAAATGGCAGGCTTCAAGTAGACTGAAATATACGATCAGGTATTGTCCTATATACTGGACAATAAGGGAAAGTAAGAAAATCTAAAGGGCTGGTGAAAAGGCTCAGGGATTTCCAGTGCTTGCCTTGCAAGTCTGAAACGTGGGCTAGATGACAAGAACAGAACCCATAGAGGAAATTAGACACGGCAGTGTGCATCTGTAATCCCAACTACTGTCAAGATATGAGAGACGAACATAGCAGAAACACAGCAAGATAGTCAGGAGCTATTCCTTAGCAGGCAGCAAAGCTACAGAGAAAGCAAGAGAGACTCTACCTCACCAAGGTGGAAACTGAGAACTAACTCATAAATGTTGTCCACTCTGCATGCTATGATTCTCTCTCTCTCTCTCTCTCTCTCTCTCTCTCTCTCTCTCTCTCTCTCTCTCTCTCTCACACACACACACACACACACACACACACACACACACTGAATAAAAACAAGCAAAGTAAACTCCAGACTATTCTCTGAAGGAACTTAAAAATCATTACATTTAATAAATAAATAATCACAACTAATTTAATGAGAATACAAAAAGCAGATAGTTATTTGGGTATGGGCAAGAAAGGTGAATAGAACCACATTAGTTCATTTTTTTTAAATGAGCTTTGCTGGTTGAAAAGAGGTTGGGGAAGACCCAGATTCCTAGGGTAATACTGACTCTCATTTTATGCACATGATTATAATTCAACCTCTTTGTCAGCCCCAGATCAACATATCTGATATTTCTTTTCTTTTTTTCTCACAAGATCTCAGTAGGACCACAAAAAAGAAGGACTAGAGAAACCCAAGTATTAAGCACTAGGAAAGCTCTGGTTGACATCATCTGCCCTGGTAGCATTTGGGAGATTCCTGTACCTCATTTCTAGCATTTCTTCTAGCATTTCTTCTAGCATTTCTTCTAGCATTTCTTCTAGCATTTCTTCTAGCATTTCTTCTAGCATTTCTTCTAGCATTTCTTCTAGCATTTCTTCTCTAGAAAGCTGAGTGACCGTTCTGATGAATTCATAATGAAACACCGTTAAATCATCCAAGACAAGCAATGATAACACCGTTTGCATGTGCTCTCCCTCCTTCCAGAGACTCCTCTGCAGTCTCCAGTCGGGGTTAATTACCGATGATTTCTTTCTTTGTATTCATAATTTTTCTCTGGCAGTTTCACACTGTTATTATTGGGACTTTCTTTTGTCCTGCTTAATTAAATGCTGACAAGCTTCCAGTTGATTCTGCAGTCTGCTGAGGTAGCTGCATAATTTGCCATCTAAATAAAGAGCTCTCGGTTGACTCAGCTCTCAAGATCAGCTCTCTTGCAGGCAGTGTGTATGAAACAGTTCTGTTGCTGTGACTTAACTGTGACAAAAACAAACAAACAGACAAGCGCTGGTTGAGAATGAGCTCCACCCTCACACAGAACCTTCATGCCTGGATTTTGGTCATTTGTGCTTTCTCTGTGAGTCACTGGGTACAGAGTCAATCTCTGAAGAAAGAAAATGTTTCAGGGGACAGTGATGGATCCAAAGCATCACTTAGCCTCTGTGAAGCCCTGAAAAAAGTCTCTGGATCAGAGGCGATGGTATCTTTTCAGCATGACAAAATCACACTATTTACATGTGGAAGGCTGTCCTCGAAGAAAGCAGTAAGACATAGAAGCACATTTCCAAATGGTCCACAGAGGAGAAACATTTCTCAAAGTAGTGAAATCTGGAAGTTAGATAGGCTTGCGAAAGCTTTTTTATTCTCTTTCCCTGCTGAAGCAAATAACCAAAGCCCAGACATGAGATTATTTAAAATTTAAAAGCCTATCACCATGGCATCCAGACCACAAAATATTCACAAGAAGTCCTGGGAATGTCTGGTCTCTTTGGGATCTGAAAAGGGCTGCTTAAGGCTAATTAAAATAATAAAATGAAGCCCGCAATTCCCACTTCTGTTCAGAGGATGCATGAGAGAGTAATCAGAGCCTATGTTTGCCCACAAACATTTTCTGCAGATTAGTCTCACTGCTGGATCCTCTCCACAAACCTTTTGACACCATAGGCGCTTGCTCTAAGAGCTGTTTTATGAAGGCGAAAGGGGTCCCAACTGAGCAACTGGTATTGCTTACTGAGCATGTCAGCTGCCTGAAACATGTCTGGAAGAAGATAACGAAAGACTGATATTTGGTGAATTGGGCAGTTGAAGTCATTAGTGATCTCAATGTAGAGATTGCTCTCTACAAGTCTGTTTGATCTTTAATATGGCCACATCAGGGCTTTTGAGCAATCATGTAATACTCCCAAAATTTTACTCAGCCTTACTACCATCTTATCACATTTGGCTGACCTATCAATTACCCATGGGGCAGTTTCCCTAATACCCAATACACAAAGATAGTTGAGGAAAAAATAAAATACAAAATCTTAGCTCTTGACCTCAGATAGATTATATTTGGGATGAAGAACTCAAGCAGAATAATTGCTGTAAGCATTTTAAATGCATTTCATAACAAACGTTGTACTTGTAACAATTAAATAATCAGTATGCATAGCGAGAATCACCATGGAAGGATGATATTTTATGAATAAATGTGTGGATCCACATCAGTAATAGCACCATGGCCTAGATGCTTAGAATTACAGAATCTTAGGCTGATTGGGTGCTTGATGGTAGCATGGCTTGATTGTTGACCTGATGATTTGAGTTTGATCACTGGATCTAAAGAAGTCAGAAAAAAATACAGCAACTTTTAAGATGATTCCTAGGATACAGTACTCCATCATTTGCATTTGAATGGAAAATATCTTCTTAAACATGATTCATTCCAAAGCTAAGCATATGGAAAAGAGGAAAAACAGGGTATATGTCAGAAAAAATAGGCTTCCTCTTATTTCAAAACAACCAGAGACTCCATTTAAGTCACAAAACCAAAAGACTTTTGATGAATCAGAGGAGTTCTCATTTGGTCTGAGAACATCAATTAATTAATTATGACTGATATTCAAAATGCCATTTAAAGAAAAGATACTCCTATTCATTAATCTTTACTATAAAGCCATTTATACTCTGTATTTATGTGATATGTATCTATAAATGGAAGAATTCTAAATTTATGACTTCAGAGCAAAGAAATCAATCTTTGAAATAGTTTATTTTAACTAATTATTCTCATTAATATGATTTAATGTACATTTTATATCAAACTCTTCAAATCATATTAAGAAAATTATGACATCCCTTAATATATCTACATATTGATTAAATAAAAATTTAGATCTTTAAGATATGGAATGTAATAAAATAAGTTTAAAAACCTGCAATTTTATATTTTTTTATTATCAAATTTTTATAAGAGTATAACTTTGTAATATTTTAAATGTTGAAAAAATTCCTTATAAAAACTATATAATTACACACATATATATATAATTTTCAAAGTAGAAATTATAAATATACCTCTAATTATCATGGAAATAATTTGCTTTTTAAGCTAAAACTCTTGTGTTTATTTAAAATATATGGAGTAAAATAAATAGAATAAAGTTTATTAATTCAAAATTCTATGCAAGGGAAGATTTTTCATATGGCTTAAATTAATTTTATTATCTTGATACCTGATACTGTGAATAAGATTTATTATTTTTAAAAATTAGTTGTCATAGCAATAATGTATTTTTAATTATATTACCTGAATGTGAATAGTCAAATATTAGGTACGATCCAAATTCAAGATGAAATCATTGACACATCTAATTGCATAATGAATTGTGATTCTAATCCGGGAAGCAACCAGTCAGGCATGGGCCCTGACTACTCAACTTTGTCACCCACTCAGTTCCCCCCTTTCCTCCAGCTGAGCACCCTTGCCTACCCACACCACCTGCCTAAGATGTCAGCCATTATAATTAAGTGCCTGCTGCAAATGAAATAACACCTGGAAGAAGTTTTAAACTTTTAAAATGATTACAGTTTCACAAGAGCCATGAAGACTAGAGCTGCAGATATCTGACATAATTACTATTTTCTTTCTTGAGAACAGCATTTCCTTTCTTACCTGGCATAGAGTGTTTTAATCCCTGAGTTCTCAAATCCTTGGAACTATCTTTCCACTGTTGGTCATCACTTCTATCATCACTTCTCTAAACACCTAATTACTTCCCCAAGGCAAGATCCACCAGATGTCATGTCTTTTTGGATACCTACCGTAGTGCTTTTACTCATTCTTCCTGACTTCTGCTACAAAAAGCATATCACCACAAATGATGACTGTGAGGAACTGATGTCTCAGCCCCAAAGAAGATCCCTCTCTGCAGTTATCACTTAAATCACTCTTATTTAATTTCCATTATCTCTGGCAGCTAACGGTGGATCTTGCTGCCCATAATCCAAAAGCTGAGAAGTTTGTGCTAAGTATAGAGTAGAGAAATTTGTGAAGATCATCCACACAGCCACTAACCTACAGAATGCACCAGGATGATTGTTTTGATGTGCTCTTGGATTCGGTTTGCCAGAATTTTATTGAGTATTTTTGCTTCGATATTCATAAGGGAAATTGGTCTGAAGTTCTCTTTCTTTGTTGGGTCTTTGTGTGGTTTAGGTATAAAAGTAATTGTGGCTTCGTAGAAGGAATTCGGTAGTGCTCCATCTGTTTCAATTTTGTGGAATAGTTTGAATAATATTGGTATGAGGTCTTCTATGAAGGTTTGATAGAATTCTGCACTAAACCCGTCTGGACCTGGGCTCTTTTTGGTTGGGAGACCTTTAATGACTGTTTCTATTTCCTTAGGAGTTATGGGGTTGTTTAACTGGTTTATCTGTTTCTGATTTAACTTGGTACCTGGTATCTGTCTAGGAAATTGTCCATTTCCTGCAGATTTTCAAGTTTTGTTGAATATAGGCTTTTATAGTAAGATCTGATGATTTTTTGAATTTCCTCTGAATCTGTAGTTATGTCTCCCTTTTCATTTCTGATTTTGTTAATTTGGACACACTCTCTGTGTCCTCTCGTTAGTCTGGCTAAGGGTTTATCTATCTTGTTGATTTTCTCAAAGAACCAACTTTTGGTTCTGTTGATTCTTTCTATGGTCCTTTTTGTTTCTACTGGGTTGATTTCAGCTCTGAGTTTGATTATTTCCTGCCTTCTACTCCTCCCGGGTGTATTTGCTTCTTTTTGTTCTAGAGCTTTTAGGTGTGCTGTCAAGCTGCTGACATATGCTCTTTCCTGTTTCTTTCTGCAGGCACTCAGCGCTATGAATTTTCCTCTTAGCACAGCTTTCATTGTGTCCCATAAGTTTGGGTATGTTGTACCTTCATTTTCATTAAATTCTAAAAAGTCTTTAATTTCTTTCTTTATTTCTTCCTTGACCAGGTTATCATTGAGTAGAGCATTGTTCAATTTCCACGTATATGTGGGCATTCTTCCCTTATTGTTATTGAAGACCAGTTTTAGGCCGTGGTTGGAACTGGAAAACATCATCCTGAGTGAGCTAACCCAATCACAGAAAGACATACATGGTATGCACTCATTGATAAGTGGCTATTAGCCCAAATGCTTGAATTACCCTAGATGCCTAGAACAAATGAAACTCAAGACGGATGATCAAAACATGAATGCTTCACTCCTTCTTTAAAAGGGGAACAAGAATACCCTTGGCAGGGAAGAGAGAGGCAAAGATTAAAACAGAGACTGAAGGAACACCCATTCAGAGCCTGCCCCACATGTGGCCCATACATATACAGCCACCCAATTAGACAAGATGGATGAAGCAAAGAAGTGCAGACCGACAGGAGCCGGATGTAGATCGCTCCTGAGAGACACAGCCAGAATACAGCAAATACAGAGGTGAATGCCAGCAGCAAACCACTGAACTGAGAATAGGTCCCCCGTTGAAGGAATCAGAGAAAGAACTGGAAGAGCTTGAAGGGGCTCGAGACCCCAAAAGTAAAACAATGTCAAGCAACCAGAGCTTCCAGGGACTAAGCCACTACCTAAAGACTATACATGGACTGACCCTGGACTCTGACCCCATAGGTAGCAATGAATATCCTAGTAAGAGCACCAGTGGAAGGGGAAGCCCTGGGTCCTGCTAAGACTGAACCCCCAGTGAACTAGACTATGGGGGGAGGGCGGCAATGGGGGGAGGGTTGGGAGGGGAACACCCATAAGGAAGGGGAGGGGGGAGGGGGATGTTTGCCCGGAAACCGGGAAAGGGAATAACACTTGAAATGTATATAAGAAATACTCAAGTTAATAAAAAAAAATGCACAGCATAGGGAAATAAAAGCTGTGAGTTTTAATAGTACATATTTATTTATTAATGTGTTTATCAATGTTGTCAATGCCAATTAACTTGCCAAACATAGTCTAAGAAATAGTCCGTTAATTCTGAAAACAGTACTACAAAGGTTCCAATTTTATAGATGAGTAACCAATTTTAAAGGCATAGAATAACTTGCTGACAGGCACACAAGAAGTTTGTGTTCATGTCTTATCTGACTACACACACACAGACTTAGCCACATTGCTATTCTCAGAAGAGTAAAAAGACTATTTTGGGTAACAATAGCTATATTTGCATCACACATGTTTTCCATCAGAACCCTTCCAAACATTTTTCTTATATATTCTCATCCAATATCCTGCTATATTTTGAGGTAGAATATCTGTTACATAGTTATGTTATATAGCCAGAAACTTTTCAAACATAGATACATGACTTGACAATTATGGGCTTTATAGCCACATTTACTGACTGTTGTTAGTAAGCATTGAGAACTTACTAGAAAAAAACATAATCAAATATGCCCAACTTACCAATGACCACATTAAGAGCAACATTGATATATTTACTTTATCTGAAATAAGAGCCTAAATCAACTAGATAAGTAACAATCTAAGGGAGATAAAGAGAAATTCAGAATTGTCAAATGCTTTGGTTGAAATTGTATCACTTCCGGTTTCTGGCTGTGTCTGGAGCTGAACCAATGTTCTGAGATGGATCCTCAGAGGCACGGACAATCCTGAGACCTCAGAGGAGACTGGCACTTCAGCTCACATTCCAAACCCAAGAGGAACCCGCCTAGTGCCCTCTGTGCCCTCTGGGCACAGGGACCTAGGAGCAGTCAGAGGCAGGACCCTTTGTGTTTCAGCATGTACCATGAGCTGAAAGCCACTCTCCAGGACAAATTACAAACCTGAGAGCAGAGGTAAGACCAACTCTTCTGCACCAAGCAACCTGCCTGGAGGCTTCGGGTCACACAAACCTAGGAACAGCTCTCTGCTCCCAAATACAGCTGAAAGAAAACGGCTACAGGAGTGCTGACACAGGCCTACAGGAGGGTCAAGCAACTGTCAGAGACAGTCAAACAGACACAACCTGATGACAAAAGGCAAGCGCAGGAACCTAAGCAACCAAAACCAAGACTAATCAACATCATCAGAGCACAGTTTCCCACAAAAGCAAACACTGGATATCCAAACACACTAGAAAAGCATGACTTAGATTTAAAATCACATCTCATGATGATGATAGAGGTCTTTAAGAAGGACATAAATAACTCCCTTAAAAAATACAGGGACAACACAGGTAAACAAGTACAACTCTTAAAGAGGAAACAAAAAAATTCTTTAAAGAATTACAGGGAAACACAACCAAATAGGTGAAGAAATTGAACAAAGTCATCTAGGATTTATAAATGGAAATAGAAATAATAAAGAAAACACAAAGTGAGACAACCCTGGAGATAGAAAATCTAAGAAAGAGATCAGAAGACATGGATGCAAGCATCACCAACAGAATACAACATATAGAAGAGAGAATTGCAGGGGCAGAAAATATTATAAAAAACATTGACACAACCTTCAAAGATAATGCAAAATACAAAATGGTCCTAAACCAAAACATCCAGGAAATCCACAACACAATGAGAAAATCAAACCTAAGGATAAAAGGTATACAAGAGAGTGAAGACTCCCAACATAAAGGGCCAATAAATATCTTCAGCAAAATTGTAGAAAACTTCCCTAACCTAAAGAAAGAGATGTCCATAAACATACAAGAAGCCTACAGAACTCCAAATAGATTGGACCAGAAAAGAAACTCCTTATGTCACATAATAGTCAAAACACCAAATGCACAAAATAAGGAAGGAATATTGAAAGCATTAAAGGTCAAGTAACATATAAAGGCAGACCTATCAGAATCACGCCAGACTTCCCACCAGACTCTCTGAAAGCCAGATGATCCTGGGCAGATGTCATACAGACCCTAAGAGAACACAAATGTCAGCCCAGGCTACTAACTCCAGCAAAACTCTCAGTTAACATAGATGGAGAAAACAAGATATTCCATGACAAAAGCAAATTTATGCAATATCTTTCTACAAAACCAGAAATACAAAGGGTAGTAGATGGGAACCTCCAACACAAGGAAAGAAACTACACCCTAGAAAAAGCAAGAGAGGAGTCTCCTTGCAAAAAACATAAAGGAAGAGAGAACCCCAACATAATTCCGACAACAAAAGTAACAGGAAGCAACAGTCACTATGCCTTACTAGCTCTTAACATCAAAGGACTCAATTCCCCAATAAAAAGACATAGACTAACGGACTGAATACATAAAGAGGACCCAGCAGTTCGCTGCATAGAGGAAAAACAACTCAGACAAAGACAGAGATTACCTCAGAGTGAAAGGTTGGAAAAAAATTTTCAAAGCAAATAGTCCGAAGGAACAAACTCGAGTAGCTATTTGAATAGTGAATAAAATCAACTCAACCAATTTTATCAAAAAAGATAAGGAAGGAAACTTCAAATTCATCAAATGAAAAATTCTCCAAGATGAACTCTCAATACTAAATATGTATGCTCCAAATACAAGGGCACCTACATTTATGACAGAACATTATTACGCTGAAAGCACACATTGTACCTCACACAATAATAGTAGGAGATTTCAACACCCCTTTCTCATCAATGGATAGATCACAGAAACAGAAAATAAACAAAGACACAATGAAACTAACAGAAGTTATGAGCAAAATTCATTTAACAGATAATTATGCAACATTTCATCCTAAAAGAAAAGAAAATACCTTCTACTCAGTCCCTCATGGAACGTACTCTGAAACTGACCATATAATCAGTCACAAAAAAGGCCTCAACATATACAAGGAGATTGAAATAATCCCATGCATCCTATCAAATCACTACAGACTAAGGCTGGTCTTCAATAACAACAATAATGACAGAAAGACCTTGTGTACATGGAAGTTGAACAATACTCTACTCAATGATAAATTTGTCAAGGAAGAAATAAAGAAAAATAGTAAAGACATTTTAGAATTTAATTGACAGTGAAGACACAACATACCCAAAGTTATGGGACACAATGAAAGCAGTGCTACGAGGTAAACTCATACCTCTGAGTGCCTCCAAAAAGAAACAGGAGAGAGCCTACATTAGAAACTTGAGAGCACACCTAAAAGCTCTAGAACAAAAAGAAGCAAATACACCCAAAAGCTTTAGAAGGCAGTAGATAATCAAACTCAGAGCTGAAATCAACCAAGTAGAAACAAAAAGACTATACAAAGAATCAACAAAACCAGGAGCTTGTTCTTTGAGAAAATCAAAAGATAGATAAAACCTTCAACAGATTAACACAGAGAGTATCCAAATTAGCAAAATCAGAAATGAAAAGGGAGATATAATAACAAAATCTGAGGAACTTCAAAAAATCATCATATGGTATTATAAAAGTGTATATTGGACAAAACTGGGAAATCTGGACAATGGACGATTTTCTAGACAAATACCAGGTACCAAAGTTAAATCAGGATCAGATAAACCATCTAAACAATCCTATAATCCCAAAGAAATAGAAGCAGTCATTAAAAGTCACCCAACCAAAAAGAGCCAAGAATCAGGTGAGTTTAGTGCAGAATTCTATCAGACCTTCATAAAAAATTTCATACCAATAAGGTCCAAACTATTCCACAAAATAAAAACAGAAGGAGCACTACCCAATTCCTTCTAGAAAGCAACAACTACACATACACCTAAACCATATAAAGACCCAACAAAGAAAGAGAACTTCAAACCAATTTCCCTTATGAATATAGACACAAAAATACTCAATAAAATTATTGCAAACTGAATCCAAGAGCATATCAAAACAATCATCCTTCATGATCAATTAGGCCTCATCTCAGTGATGCAGGGATGGTTTAATAAATAGAAATGCATAAATGAAATCCACTATTTAAACAAACCCAAAGGGAAAAAAATCACATGATCATTTCATTAGATCATGAGAAAGCATTGAAAAAAATTCAAAATCCCTTCATGATAAAAGCTGTGGAATGATCAGGAATTCAAGGTCCATATATAAACATAGTAAAAGCAATATACAGCAAACCAGTAGCCAACATTAAATGAAAGGAAGAGACACTTGAAGCAATCCCACTAAAATCAGGGACTAGACAAGGCTGCGCACTCTCTCTCTACTTATTCAATATAGTAGTGTAATCCCTAACCAGAGCAATCAAACAACAAAAGGAGGTCAAATTGATAAATATTAGAAAGGAAAAAGTCAAAATATCACTATTTGCAGGTGATATGATAGTATACTTAAGTGACTCCAAAAATTCCACCAGAGAACTACTTAGCCGGATAAGCAGCTTCAGTAAAGTGACTGTGTTAAAAATTGACTCAAACAAATCAGTAGCCTTCCTCTACTCAAAGCATAAACATGCTGAGAAAGAAATTAAGGAAATGACACCCTTCACAATAGTTATAAATAATGTAAAGTACCTTGTTGTGCCTCTAACCAAGAAAGTGAAAGATATGTATGACAAGAACTTCAAGTCTCTGAAGAAATAAATTGAAGAAGATCCCAGAAGATGAAAAGACTTTCCATGCTCAAGGATTGGCAGGATTAATATAGTAAAAAAGGCCATTTTGGCAAAAGCAATCTATAGATTCTATGCAATCCTCATCAAAATTCCAACTCAATTCTTCATAGAGTTAGAAAGAGCAATTTGCAAATTCATTTGGAATAACAAAAACCCAGGTTAGCTAAAAATATCTTCAACCGTAAAAGAACTTCTGAGAATCACCGCCCCTGAACTCAAGCTGTATTACAGAGCAATATTTATAAAAACTGATGGTTTTGGTACAGAGACAGGCAGGTAGATCAGCAGAATAGAATTGAAAACCCAGAACTGAAACCACCCAGCTATGGTCATTTGATCTTTGACAAAGGAGCTAAAACCATCCAATGGAAAAAAGATAGCATTTTCGACAAATGGTGCTGGTTCAACTGGAGGTCAACATATAGAAGAATGCAAATTGATCCATTCTTATTGCCCTGTGCAAAGCTTTAGTCCAAGTGGATCAAGAACCTCCACATAAAACCAGACACAAAAAAATGGGGGGGAGGCTTGAACACATGGTAATTGCGGAAAATTTCTTGAACAAAACACCAATGACTTATACTCTAAGATCAAGAATTGCCAAATGGGACCTCATAGGACTGCAAAGCTTCTGCAAAACAGAGGACAGTGTCATTAGGACAAAATGGCAAACCAACAGATTGGGAAAAAAATCTTTACCATTTCTACATCAGATAGAGGACTAATATCCAAACTATTCAAAGAACTCTAGAAGTTAAACTCCTGAAAGCCAAATAACCATATTAAAAATGAGGTACAGAGCTAAACAAAGAATTCTCAGCTGAGAAGTATTAAATGGTTGAGAAGTATCTGAAGAAATATTCAACATCCTTAGTTATTGGGGAAATGTAAATCAAAACAACCCTGAGATTCCACATCATACCAGTCAGAATATCTAAGATCAAAAACTCAGGTCACAACAGATGCTAATGAGATGTTTGGATATTAGTCCTCTATCCGATGTAGAGAAAGAGGAACACTCCTCCATTGTTGGTGGGATTGAAAGCTGGTACAACCACTCTGGACATCAGTCTGGAGGTTCCTCAAAAAATTGGACACAGTACTACCTGAGGACCCAGCTATACCTCTCCTGGGCATATACCCAAAAGATGTTCCAACATACAACAAGGACACATGCTCTACCATGCTCATAGCAGCCTTATTTTAATAGTCAGTATCTGTAAAGAACCCAGATTCCTTCAACAGAGGAATGGATGCAGAAAATGTGAGATATTTACCTAATGGAGTACTTCTCAGCTATTAATCAATGACTTCATGAAATTCTTAGGCAAATGGATGGAACAAGAAAATATCATCCTGAGTGTGATAATCCAGTCACAAAAGAACACACATGGTATACACTCACTGAGAAGTGGATATTAGTCCAAAAGCTTGAATTACCCAAAATACAATCTACAGACCACATGAAGCTAAAGAAGAAATATAACCAAGGTGTGGATGCTTAAGTCCTTGTTAAAAGGGGAGACAAAAATATTCATAGGAGTGGATATGGAGACAAAGGTTGGAGCAGAAACTGAAGGAATGGCCATTCAGAGCCTGCCCCACCTGGGTATACATCCCATTTATATACAGCCACAAAAACTAGATAATATTGACGAAGACAAGAAGTGCATGCTGACAGGAGCCTGATATCCTGTCTTCTGAGAGGCTCAGTCAGATCATGTCAAATACAGAGGCAAATGCTAGCAGCAAACCACTGAACTGTTAACTTGGTCCCCACTGGAGTAATTAGAGAAAGATTTGAAGGATCTTAAGGGGCTTGCAACCCCATAAGAACAACAATATAAACCAACCAGAGCTCCTAGGGTCTAAACCACTACCCAAACTCTACACATGGACAGACCCATGGCTCCAGCTGCATATGTAGCAGAGGATGGCCTTGATGGGCACCAATGGGAGGAGTAGCCCTTGATCCTACCAAGGCTGAATCCCCCAGTGCAGTGGAATGTCAGGGGCGATGGGAAGGTCGGGTGGATGGGATGGAGTACATCCTCATAGAAGAAGGGGAGAGGGATGGGATAGGGGGCTTATAGCCAGGAAACCAGGAAAGGGAATAACATTTGAAATGTAAATAAAAAAACATCTAATAAAATATTTTCCTAAAAAATGAAATTGTAAAATATCATTAATATTTGTATATCCTGTATATTAATCATTAAAGAATTCACTAGACATATTAGAGATTATGAAGGACTACTAGCACTGGGTTCTATACCACCCTGCCTTCAGCTCTCTTATAAAAGTATGTTTTATTCACAAGATATAATTGTCATATCAGAGACTTATTGCTGAATACGATTAAGCTTTCTAGTTCTTAGTGAATTCTGGCTGAATGGTTCAGCTCAGCTCTTCTAACTCACAACTTTTCTCTAAGCTGGCTGATTCTCACTGGCTTCTTCTGGCTTCTTACTGAATTTCTTTGCTTAGAAAATCTGCCTCTGAGTTCCATAAACTGAACTGCACTGACTACAGGGAACTACATTGCAATTAACTTCAATTGAACTTCCCTGCATTGCCAGAACTCAACTGAAGCTCACTCACTGAACTACCCTCTACCGACGTCTCATTGCTGGTCTCCTTGTGATTTCCTACTACCATGTCCTTAGGTAATGGATATGAAGTGTTTCCTCAAATAATTATGTTTTCAAAGCTTAATCCCTAGTATGACAATTGCTGGGACTGCTTTAAGAAATGAAATCTGGAAAAATAACAACCTTTTTTTAGTGAATAAAACAAGCTTTTAGAGAAATGATTGGCTAGCTGGACCATTGGTAGCATTTCCTTCAGAATCCACTGAACGAGTCTCTCAGGGAAATGTAGGCCAACAAGACAAAGTTCAAACACTTATAAAGTTTTGGTTCTGTTTTTTTTAACCTCAGTGGAAGATGGGAGGTCCTTATCACACATGGAGAGGTTGAGCTGGTGGCTACAAAAGCTTTGACTCCTACATTTTAGTGTCTTGGACATTGAATGGTACTCTGAGTGCTACCAAAAAATAAATTTGAACACCAACCCTGCCACAAAGCCTTTGATCTTCAATAGTGTTCTGCCTGTAAGATAGGACAGTTCAATGTTGGTATAAAGCTTGTGTGAATAACTAACACCTGATTTTAGCTAAGACCTCCAGAGACTGAGTACCTGACTCCACTGCTTGGGTGATTAAGATCCTGAGGCTAAATACTTCGGGGACTTGTGATAAAACCAAATAAAACTGTTCTAGAAACAAACAAACAAAAAATACTTATGGATTATAAATCTCCTTTCCTAAATAGAATTTCTTTCTAGCAAGGCCAATTTTAAACAGCCACAGAACTTCCAGGCCAACCACATTGACTTTGGAAAAAGAACTTTAGCTTCCTATTTTCAGCAGCTAGCTATTAATTGGGCCTCCACTAAGTCACCAAGGGAGCCTGAGACAAACTCTCCAATTGGAAACATGGTGAAACTAATATTATTTCATAGTAGTATTAGCAGTTTATTACTTTGAAAAATAAAAATAGTAACATTAATAAAAATATGCATCCAATGTAATGAGGCAACCACAAATGACAACTGCTCTTTTGTCTGTAAATTCCAAATTCATTGCCTTTCTGTCAAATTTCGTGGGACACTGTAAGATATTGATACTATTCTAACATGACAATATAACAAGACAAATAAAAGTTTTGTCAAAAATAATTTGCACTTTTCATTTGCAAAGGTTGAGGCTCAATAGTTACATTATTCTTAAATAGAAACTGAGCAAACACTGTTACATATGTATTGGGGCCGAGATCCATCCCATGGAAGTTCTCTAGTTGGTGGTTCAATCTCTGTGAGCCCCTATGGGTCCAGGTTAGTTGATTCTGTAGGTTTTCTTGTAGTATGGTTGACCTCTCTGGATCCTTCAATCCTTCCTTCCCCTCTTCCACACAACTCCCTGAGCTTAAAAGCCCAACCCAAGAAAGGCTCAGGACTGACTGCACTGGGGTTCAGAACACTCACCGTAATCACCAGCCAGCTAATAAAGACTTGAAGAAAAAAAGAAAAGAAAAGTAACTGTGAAAATTATAAAATAAACTTAATGTGATATGAAAACCACCCAATTTGCATCCATCTTTTTTTCTTTCCAGTGCCCACTTCAACTAGTAGATATTTAAGAAATATTTCTAATCATATTACTTTTGATTGAAGATATATATATATATATACATATATATCTCTGTGTGTAGGTAGATAGATAGATAGATAGATAGATAGATAGATAGATAGATAGATAGATAGATAGTGATGTATATGTTTGTGGGTCCAGAAACCCATTGATAAAGCTTTGCTGTAAATATCAATGAACAAAAATATTTGCAGGTAGAAATTGCCAGCTTATTAATGGCATATGAGCTGTAACTGTTAGGATCACTAGAAATTTAAAAACAGAGCTTCATTCAGATACCAAACTGTCACTAGTATATTATATATTTTAAATTCTTCAACTTTCCTTCCTATCCAACAATTAATATACTACCTAGTACCTTATATTCCATCACTGAGATTAGGAAAAGGATTTCTCTAGATTGGTTTTCTACTCTTTCTTTTTAGTAAAATGAACTTTGCAGAATCTTATGTTCTGTCACTCCTGCATTCAATCTATTATTGGTGTTTTACGATTTCAAATAAAGTCCAAAATGGCATTGAAGTTTTCTTTTTCATGATTATAATGTCATGGACTAAAACAATATTGAGATACACATTTGTGGAAATCTTTCCAGGGCAAATAGTACAGGAATCTTTATTAGCCTGCTTTTCCTAAGTTCATTCTATTTTTCTTCATTCTCCCACACTTTATGTTCCCATGTCTTATAGTGTTTGTATACTCATTCCTTTGTCATCTTTACCAAGCAACTTTGTAGACTCTGCCTTATTAAACCAAGGTTTACTACAATCATGAAACTATTTTCCTACCTCTACCCTAACAGCTATCATCTATGCTCACCTGTTTGCTAATTTCCCCTATTAGGTTATGATCTTTTGTAGAACAAGGGCATTGTTTTTTGCATTTACAATTCCAACAAATAATAGTCTCCATGGCTTACACACACACACACACACACACACACACACATTGGTTATGTAAATGCTAAATGGGATCTTGTAATAAGATGTTCTAAGGCACAGTGTTAACTACAGCTTAAGAATGAACATACAACCAAACAAGGGAGAGAAATCATTCTAATTTGGGAGGAAGAGAAACTTTGTGAAAAAAATCAATTGATAGCAAAGATAGAATAATATGGGATGTAGGCACTATTTGGAGTACCTGCTGATGGAATGTTCTACTTTACAATTTATAATAGAGAGGCCACGGGCCATTTGAACTACTGGACACTTGAACACAGCTAGTGTAGTTGAGGATCGAAATGTTGAATTTTAATATATTCAATTCATATGTTGAATTGTTAATTTAATGATAACTTTAAGTGGCCATGATGGGCTCTACAATGTTAGATTATATGAAAATAAGTGTATAGCTACTTTTGATTATCTGTGTATGGAGAAATACTGTATATAACAAACAAAGAGCTGAAGCAATATAAAAAGAAAATTAACAAAATCCAAAGAGTCTCATAATGAGTTATAAAAGCTAAAGACTAATAAACAATGGCATGAAGGTATGAAAATCATATTTTAATAACTTGTATCTTGGTTTATTTCTTCAGGAAAATTTATTTTTCCTCTCACTTTAACTGTGTAATGAGGTGAAGATAATGGGCAATAATTTTTTATCTAAATTACTAATGTAAAACAATGATAATGTAATTTGGAGGAAATATTACTAATAGAATTAGAGTAAAAAGCTTGAATATCAATTATTTTCTCATTGTGTAATTGGATAATAAAATGAACTACATATAATTTTAAAAATGTTTTTGACTTTTCAATCCAACTATTTCACATAATTGATAAAGAGTAAACTCAGATGTGTGTTCTGCATTAAAACAATTCTAATATTTTTCAGATATCTGTCAATAACATAAGTATGAAGTGACCACAAGATGGTTATTCTAGGGTTAACCTTGATAACAACTGATGCAAATGTCAATAAATTATCAACTTCTCTTTTTTTCCAAAGTGTCTTCATCTGAATGACGACTTGGGAGCTGTACATTCCTACCATGAACTTCAACACACTGCTTTTTCACCTAATATGGGCACGAGACTACTTTGTAATCAAATTTTCAAGATACTACCATTTGATCCTCTTACACCAAAAGTTTGTGTGTCTCTTCAAGGTTAAGGCATTCAATGACTACACTGAAAATACTGTTAGCACACTTTAAATGTTCATGCTCATACAATGGTCATCTGTACCTCCTAAGTATGCACATACAATTGTATGTTCCTTATGTGGAATGTCAAGGGTGAAATAAAATGATAGAACACCTCACTCAAAGCAGCAATTGTCTGTCCCTAACTGATCGATGTCATAGACTATCAGCATATACATGTTACCGTTTTGTCGTGTTTACAATATTGATTTTATTTGGGGTAAGGCCCAACATTAGCATCCCAAGTGATTCCAATTCTCCAAAGGACTCATAGGGTATCAGTCTGTAACATCTCCATGATAGTAGTTTCTAATGTGATATAATGGGGAAACTGTAATGATGAATAGACCTGAATATGGTCTACAAAGGGAGAATACTTTCAGTATTTTGTAATTTCCAGACTCGGAACCTATACACTTATTTATGTCTGCAATGTTCCCCAACATGTTGCCGATTTGAAAATTCAAAACAAGTTTTTGAAACATATTTCAAAGGTTAACAGATTTTAATATCAAGTGTGACTAGGGACTCTGATCGTTTTGTTTTTATACATCTCCTGTCTCAGAAATTGTGCTATTTGAAAGCAAGGCTTAGAAAACAGTCTTAATTGAGTTATATCTTAAGAGAATACATATGTTTGAAGAGAAAGATTACAAAGTAAAGAGGTTTCTCTGTGAGTTAAATACATTTGTTCTTTACTTTTCAAAAGTATGTTTGGCATTAGTGCATAATTCTAAAGGTAAAAATTCTCAAGTATATTAAAAATGTTTGTGTAGAATTTAAAACAATGGATGGAAGAGAAGCAGAGTCTAGGGCCTTAATTTGAGCTGGGTAGAGTCGGGAGCCACACACCATAGGTGAAACAGCTTGGCCATCACCAGGACACCAGGGACCAGATGTAAGAAGAAAAGAATTATAGGGTTTGTTATGACAATTAGGCATCAGAAAAAATTATTGGCTTTAAGAAAAGAAGATGTAAGGTGATCTAGAGGCTAGGTGAGTTCGGGGTCTGGAAGGAATCAGGAAGATTTGTACATAAGAAAAGACTACTAGAAAGTGGTAATGAAATAGAATTTGAAGGAACAAAGCTGAAGTGAACCGTAATGGAGGTGTGGCCACAAAATCTGTGATGAAGTCTTCAAAGGAAAGGTGAAAGGTTTTTATTTTATTTTTTAATAAGACGTTTTACATGATACTTCATATAGTATAAAATTAGGATGCATTAATAACCTCAATGTGGTAGAAAAATGACACAGTAATCCCATGTAACACCACGTGAGATTCAGTGATACTTTTAGATTCAGGATGGAATCAAAGTACAACCTTACATTAAGTAAAATAATAAAGAAAAACAAAAAACACGATGGAGACAAGTTACCCTACAATTATTTTGTTCTATATGATAAAATAGGAAGTCACTTGAACTTGCTATTTAATTCCACAGAACTTTCACTTAGATTCAGAAGGATGTTTGTGCTTCTCATCAATGTAGACTTTGATTTTCATTCATCTGCAAGAAAGTAGAATTATGCTTTAAATCTAACACCATCTTTTGTCTGAACTCAGGCTTATCCACCCAGGGTCAAATGCATAGAATTTGGGGAAAATGTATCTGGGAGGGTTATCAAGAACTACCAGAAAGGTAAGAACACAGAAGCACAGAGAGGAACTCTAAAATCAAGTTTAAAGGAAACTACTGTCAAGAAAAACAATGCCCACTTATATAGATAGGGAATTATTCAGAAAAAAAGATAATAAATAACATTAGCCTAATAAATCTTCAAGTAGGTCAGGATTAAGTCAAAGCCTTTTTTTCTTTTTTAAAGATAGTGTACTTATACCCAAGATTGCCAGTGGTTACATAACATGCCTTAATAGAGAAATATTTTATATTCTCATATATTTAAAGGATTTTTCAATTTTGTTATGTTTTAAAATCCCAGTTAATGCCATGAAGTGTTCATAATTTGGATTATACATTTATATGTAATAAAATATATACCATAGCTTAATATATTTATGTTTTTTCTATATGGTCATTCATACACATACATAAAAGGTTTGATTTGTGAGTTTGACACAGTAAAACAAAATTAATAACAATAACAAAGTAGAGGAATTATAGTGAAACTAATCTCATTCTCAGCATATCTTCTTGTATGCCTCATCTCCTAATGTGACCTGATAAGGTGCCTGCATGCGAAGATAAAATGAGGTAAATGACAGGCACTGTGATGTACCATTAGAGCACTACAGACTTTCTAGTGACAGTGTTCCGAGGAAGACGTCTAATTCAGTTCATCATCTTGAATCAATTTGTAGTGAAGTTAAGTGGCAGGAACCACATGAAGCTTGGGGTACGTGCCTCCCATTTTAGGTCAGACAGAAAAAGATATCATTACTCAGAGCAGGATGCCATTGAAAATAAAATCTTATTTTCAAGGACTTTTTCCTCCTTCTTCCTTTCAGGCCTCCCATGATTAAACTGAAAACTCTTAAAAACAAAACTATGGATAGACTATGCAGGGTGAGTGTGATGCAGGGTGAGTGTGAGACCTGCTCAGGAGCAACAAAGGTGCAGCAGGTCAAGAGGAGTGTGATGGATTCATGTCCGGCCAAACCTAAACTGAGGTAAGAATGGGCAACCGTGAGTGATGTACTGAGGTACAGAAGAGTAAGAAATATGCTTGAGTGGGAGACTGCACAAAATCCAAAGGACCAGTTTTCAGAACTAAACATCAGGGCACTGGAGAAGGTGAAAGCAGAGAGGGCTAAGGTCCTCAGTCAGTACTACATTAATAATACTTCAGATTCTTTCAGTGCATGGCAAGGCTGCCCAACACAATGGAGGAGGAAAGAGGAGTGTAAGCAGGAAGTCTTTATTGGAGCAGCGTGAGAAACAGAACAAACATGTTGGAATATTACATAGATAATAATATAGCATAGTGAATGTTAATTCTTTGAATTTTTTTCATGTGTCACAATGCGGTTGCTTTAGTTAAAAATTTGGATACACAAAATATGATGTAACAGAATGTTTCTAAGAAATCAGTTAGATATGACCTGAATTAATGGCTGCCAGCATACATGCAGCAGGATCATATATTTGTGTTTGGGTGTGTGTGAACACACACACATTTATACCACAATTTTTATTTTACTGTGTGCATGAATGCATATGCCATGGCACAGGTATGATGGTTAGATGACAACTTACTAGAGTTGGTTCTCTCCTTCAAGCATGTAGATCCCAGGGATTAAATTTAAGTCTTCAGGCTTGTAAAGTAGTGATTTCAGCAGCTGGCCTGTCTTGCTAGCAATTTCCATGTATTGATCTGCTATTTTCCCCTTTGCAATGTGTAATTCACTCCATAACCTAATTAATAGAGACCACTACTTACTATTTTTCAACATCACAATCTTTACAACTGCATGCAGTATTTATGAATTCTGGAAGGTTTCTCCAGTTGAGAGAAACAGAAATTGAATATACATGTTTCTGTTTCTAAAAGTCTCCCATCATCCTTACTCTCCGTGCTGTCTGTAAGTCTCTGCTGCATTCCAGCAGTTTGTTCGTTATCGATTACGTTGCTTCTGTCAGACTGGGATGCCTCTTCATATACATATTCATTGGATGGGCATGTATATTTATCAGTGTTCTCAGATCATCTCTGTTGGAGTCACTGAAGGTCCACTTTGTGTTGAGATGCACTTTCCATTCCTTATCTCTGACATAAACTTCATATGATGTTATCAACCCACTACTTAATGTTTTCCAGAAGATTCTGCTTCACAAGCTTTAGTTTGCTCAACACAGTATCTAGAGCCCTGAGAGCAATTTTGATACCATCTTTGACATTTTTCAAAGATTACAGTTTTGATAACATTTATGTTATTAAATCACATATTTTAAAATGGATACTCAGGATGTATAATATAGATAATATACAGTACAAGAAATAATTATATTTTCTTGTGAATACTATGATTTATTTTCATCACTTCCAATATTTTTAGGACATAATAATTGGAGAAAAATTAGAGAAATAACTAAGAATAGTGAGACCAAATTACTTAGCCATTTTAAATAGCTATGCTTAACATTATTTTAGTAAATTATTTATATTTTGAGCATTAATTCTCCTCTTGCAACAATTAAATCAAAACTCTAGACTTAGGGCTCGAGCAATGGCACAGCAGGCAGGAGATGTTTCTGCTCTTCTCAGGGACTCAGATTGGTTCATAGATCACAGATGATGGCCACTACCATCTGTGTTGTAACTCTAGTTTCAGGTAATCCAATGACATTTTCTGACTCTGTGAGCACAAGGCACACACATGACATACATGAACATGAGCCGACTAAACACTCATACAAATAAATTAAGAGAATTACATATTTTTATCAAGATTCTTGGACTTAACTTGTCAGAATGTATATCATTAACATACTGAAAAATCTGAGACTGGAGACCAGGTTAACGTGACTTACTCCTGCTACATTCAATCATCCTGAAACCTCAACAATAATTTGATGTAAGACTCTGCATAACAGATAACAAACTAAAGGTATTAAATAAATTATTTTGTTAAGTAAGAAAATCAAAAGTATTTCTAGAAATCTTGGTACATGTTCCCCTGGGCTCCAAAGGGATATTAAATTTCACTAAATGCATAAAATTGATATTTAAAAGGAATAACAAAACTAATAATTTTAAAAATTGTAATTTTTCATATAAACAGAAATGTTTTATGGTAGAATAGTGACAGGACATTATCGGGACATCAACCACTACCTGACTGGATTTGAGGCCCACTGTATAAATGAAATTCCTTTCATAGCAGTATAAATAAGCCTGTCATCGAATTTTAATCCAGCAACATGGCTGTTGAGGCAAGGGATCATACTGAGAGAGCTTCTAGGTCTGTGGGATTCAGCTGGAAATCATATACACTTTTAATCCTTGGAGACAAGAGAAACAATTTTCTGAGTTCAAGGTTAGTGTGCTTTACAGCACGTTTCAGGAGGAGTTAGAGAAAGGACTGAAGGAGCTGAAAGAGTTTGCAACCCATAGGAAGAACAATAATATCAACCAACCAATGCCCCCCCAGAACATCCAGGGACTAAACCACCAATCAGAGAGTACACATGAAAGGGCCCATGGATCCAGTCGCTTATGTAGCAGAGGATGGCCTTGGCAGACATCAATGGGAGTGGAGGCCCTTGGTCCTGGGAAGGCTTGATGCCCCAGTGTAGGGAATTGCCAGGGCGGGGAGGCAGGAATAATTCCCCTCATAGAAGCAGAGGGGAGGAGAAGGAAGGGATAGGGGATTTCTAGAGGGGAAACCAGGAAAGGGGATAACATTTGAAATGTAAATAAATAAAATATCCAATAAAAAAAACAAACAAATAAACAAAACCTTAGGTCCAGGCATAGTGGCACATGCCTTTAATTCCCATACTCAAGACACAGAGGCATGCAATTCTGAGTTCAGTTAGTCAGTTGAGTTCAAATCAGTCAATTCAGTGTAGTTCAGGATTAAGGAGTTGAGAGTCAGTGCCATAGAATCTATGCTGTGGAATTGAGTTCAATTTAGGTCAATCAGTTGAGGCAGTTGACTTCTGTGAGTCAGTGCACTGAAGTTGAGTTTGGACAGTTCAGTCCATGCCAGCAGAGGCAGTTGAAGCCAGACAGCATGGAAACACAAGATCAGAACTAATTGCTAGAGCTAGTTTGAGGCTAAGCACAGCAAAATCAGAAGGGGAGAGAAGCCAGTTTGAATCAGTCAGCTTCGAGAGGAATTTGAGCCAGAACAGCTGAGTTGAACCAGCCAATCAGAATTCAGAAAGAGTCATAAAAGGTGAGCTTATTCAGCAGTAAGCCTCAGAGATGACAATTACTTCAAGCAAATAAAAGTTACTTTTACATAAGCTTAGTCTAAATCTCAAGGTGGAAAAGGTTTCCTTAGGAGAGACCTAATAGTACTGCTCAGTTTAATGAGCACAGCATCTTGCTACCTTCTAAATATGTACGCTTATTCCTATTGACCACAGCCAACCACAGACTTGATCAGAGAGCCACTCTCTTTAGTTACTATGCCAAGAAGATGGCCGCACAAAATGTTGAGCATAAAGCAGTTGAGAGCTCAGCTTTAAACAAGATGTGCCATTACCTCAATGTTCCGGAAATGTTTCAGAAGATTTGGTGAAAAGAAGAGTCCAAAAAAGGGGGAGACCAGGTCCTAACCGCTATCCTCTAAGCATGATGTGGCCATGGCAGGCAGGAATTCTCTGTAGCTGTGCATAATTCACTGCGCTCACACAAGTCCTGTTCTTCTAACAGTCAGCCACGGATGAGGACATAAGCTCATTTACTGCTATAGTTCAACTCTACACACACCACACACACACACACACACACACACACACACACGCATGCACACACACATGCACGCACACACACATATGAATGCACACACACACAGAGGGAGAGAGAGAGAGAGAGAGAGAGAGAGTCAGACAGAAAGACTGACAGACAGACAGACAGACACAGAGAGAAATAGGTATGAGTACAGTAAAGAGCTTTGTAAGTTGGAAAGGTGGCTGGCAAGGTAGGAGAGAAATAAGAGAAGATAACAGACACAGTAATAAGAATCATTTACATATCTGGATGGAAAACAGAATATATTACTAAAAAGTTCAACAAAACATCTAATATGGCATAGTAATCTGGCATGATACAACCCTATCAAGAAACTGCAGTCTCCCACAGACCTAGCACTGGTCAGTAAGAGCAGAAAGGAAAGACCTGACTTCATGAAAGTTACTGTATAGGAATGAAACAAAAATAAACAATTTATACATTCGGTTATAACCATACAATTTGGAAAGGTAAGGATAAGTCAAACTGGAGATGCACTTTTTTAACAAAAAAAATGTCTGTTGGATTAGCATAAGACAACACTATAAAGTGGTTGACATAAACAATAGACATCCAATTTTCATAGCTCTGAAGGTTGCAAAGCCCAAGGTAAAATTGCTGGGTAGTTAATTTTTAAATAAGTCTTTTTCCTGTCTTGGACACACCCACTTTTGTATTGTTGTGACTAAATGGAGTTAGAACTATTTCTCTGTGTTCTTTTAAGAGAGGTACAAGTTCCATTATGAGAGTTCAACCTCATGATCTCATCAAATTGTATTTATCTTCTAAATGACCCATCTTCAAATACATGGAAATGTGAACGAAGATTTCAATATGGGAATTCAGAAAGGCATAATCAATTGCACTGAAAGTAACAAAGTACATAATTTACACCTTGACATAAAAGGAAATCCAAGATAGCTTGTCTGAAAGAGCACCCTGAACTTACATTATGATTGCCATAAAAAATTGAATTAGACCTCGATTTGAGTAAAGAGCCATTTGTGGTAATTCCAGAGACAATCTGCAGAAATTTTTGGATAATAAATGTGAAATATGAGATTAATTTCAGAAATATTTTAATTTGTAAAGTGTTACATTCTTTCCAATTTCAATCTAAGAAATGTATTATGTATACTTGAATTTATCCTCCCCTAAACAAAATATATCAAATCAACTTTCTTTGATAAAAATATTTAAAAATAGTTGCTTTGAGTCATTTCCATTTGTAACTTCTGCAAATGAACTTAATGTGAAGTGGGTATGTTTGGCAATACAAAATTAATGAAAGATACAAATTTTTGAAAACAATAATTGGATAAAGATATACATTATTTCCCTGAATGAATATTATCATATTCTATAATTTTTAAAAAATAGGTAAAAAAATAAATAGAATGATTTAAATAAGAAAAATAAATTTATTGGGATTCATCCAATATTACTTAATTCTTCCATTTAAATAGTATTTCCCTTTGCTCTGTTTCAAATCCATAGCCTTTTGTTCTCTTTAATTGTTGTTACATCAAAAATCTATCAATACAATTTTTGCTACGTAAATAATATATTAGTGAAGCACCAATAAAGAATCTACTACGCCATATTAATCTGGTAAGACATACACAATTAAGAAATGTCAGTCTCCAAAGTACTTAACATTGGCTAGTAACAATAAAAGGTCAATACCTCAGACTTACATAGGTTATTTTATAACAAATTCTCTCTCTCACTTGTGTGTGTGTGTGTATTTATGTATGCATACATATGTTCCTAAGTACATAAGCACAATCTTCTGAGTCTGTATAATTTTAATTATATGGATGTTTTCAATGCAGACAAATTATATTGGATAATTAACTTGTATTTTTTTATAGTTGATTCTATGTCATTTTATTAAAACTCATCAGCAGTTTGAATGAGACCCTACTAAATGCTATAATATTATATATATGAAATTGTAAAGATTTATCAGATATTTAATGGTGGGTTACATGTGGGTCTATGTGACTGTGTGTACATGTATAAGTCTAGGTGCCCATATATGCCTAGTCCAGGGGATGATGTCCCATTCTTGGGAGCTGGAGTTAAAGGCAGGTGGGAGCTTTCAGAAATCTATGCTGCACAAAGAACTCAGGTCCTGTGCAATGATAATATACATTCTTGACCACTGTGGTATCTCTGTAGCCCCTGCTTAATATTTTATAAATATAAAATGTCACTTCCAGTAATATCCTCTTATATTGAAAGACAGTTAAGGTGACATATATATATTATATATTATATATTATATATTATATATTATATATTATATATTATATATTATATATTATATATTATATATTATATATTATATATTATATATTATATATTATATATTATATATTATATATTATATATTATATATTATATATTATATATTATATATTATATATTATATATTATATATTATATATTATATATTATATATTGTATATTATATATTGTATATTGTATATTGTATATTGTATATTGTATATTGTATATTATATATTATATATTATATATTATATATTATATATTATATATTATATTATATATTATATATTATATATTATATATTATATATTATATATTATATATTATATATTATATATTATATATTATATATTATATATTATATATTATATATTATATATTATATATTATATATTATATATTATATATTATATATTATATATTATATATTATATATTATATATTATATATTATATATTATATATTATATATTATATATTATATATTATATATTATATATTATATATTATATATTATATATTATATATTATATATTATATATTATATATTATATATTATATATTATATATTATATATTATATATTATATATTATATATTATATATTATATATTAATTATATATTAATTATATATTATATATTATATATTATATATTATATATTATATATTATATATTATATATTATATATAGTGTGTGTATGTTGTATTTAAATTTTGTATGTAAAAGATACTACACATGCATGTGATAAAATGTTCCTATAATGTAAGCTTTCAGTAAAATGATGCCATATTAATTGTGCTTTCTAACCTGTTATTTCTCAATTAAATATGAATAAGAGACATTTAAAAATAGTAGGAAAAGTAGAAAATGATAAATGAAATGAAACTCTGATCAAAGAGCAATCTGAAGAAACAATATCACATGACAACCTAAATGTCCTTCAACCAACAAATGGATAATTAAAATAGGGTACGATGAAATACTACTCATCAGTAAATAAAAATGCGATCATGAAATTTGTAGGCAAATGACTAGAACAAAAAAAAAAAACCATAATATTGAATAAGATAACCTAGACCCAGAAAGAGAAAGTCACATGTTCTCTCTCACTGGAAACTTCTGGTTCTACCTCTTGTGCATTTTCTATGGTTGATTCTATGTTATTCTATGAAAACTCATCAGCAGTTTGAATGAGACCCTACTAAATGCTATAGTATTTTATATTTGAAATTGTAAAGATTTGTCAGATATTTAATGGTGGGAGGAACTGTAGAAAGCAAAAAATTGTAAAAAGGGACCATTGTTAGATTAGTGCGGTTACAGAGCAACATAGAGGAAAATATCCGGGTACGCATCATCTGACTAGAGCAATAAAAAACGAGGCCTTTAGGGAGGCAAATACAGAAGGTTAAATTAACAGTGAGTATGCGTGTAAAAGCCATAAAAATTATACTATTAACTATATAAAAAGTTCTGAATATGAGTAAGTGTCTGTATAAATATGCATACATAGTTTAAATGAGCATTCATCATCTGGATGACAGTGCAAACGGGGTTAGACTGGAGGGAGGTAAGCCTAGTTAAGAAGAGTGGGTGCAGGCAGGAACTTGGTCTGGGCCTGGGTAAAGAACTCACAATCAACCATTCTGGAAATCAGTCTGAAGTTACCTCAGAAAATTGGACATTCTACTACCCGAGGACCCAGCTATACCGCTCCAGGGCATATACCCAAAAGATGCTCCAACATACAATAAAGACACATGCTCCACTATGTGCATAACAGCCTTATTTATAATAGCCAGAAGCTGGAAAGAACCCAGATGCCCTTCAACAGAGGAATGGATTCAAAAACGTGGTATATCTATGCAATGTAGTACTACTCAACAATCAAAAACAATGACTTCATGAAATTCATATGCAAATGGAATGACCTAGAAAATATCATACTGAGTGAGGTAACCCATCACAGAAAAACACAATTGGTATACGCTCATTGATAAATTGATATTCACCCTAAAATTCAAATCACCAAAGATACAATCCACAGACCACAGGAAGCTCAAGAAGAAGAAGGACCAAAATGTGGATGCCCCCACCCCTTCTTAAAAGGGGAAAACATATCCATAGGAGGGAATATGGAACCAAAGTTTAGAGCATCGACTGAAGGAACGGCCATTCAGAGCCTGCCCTACATGCATGTTGAAAGGGACTGGATATAGTCTCTCCTGAGAGATATATCTAGAGCATGTCCAATACAGAGGTCAACACTAGCAGCAAACCACCGAACTGAGAACAGGATCCCATTGGGGGGAATTAGAGGAAAGACTGAAAGAGGTGAAAGAGCTTGCAACCCCATTAGAACAACAATGCCAACCAACCAGATTTTCCATGGACTAAACCACTATCAAAAGACTATCATGGACTGACCCAGGACTCCAACTGCATATGTAGCAGAGAATAGCCTTGTTGGGGCACCAGTGGAAGGGGAAGCCCTTGGTCCTGCTAAGGTTGGACCCCCAGTCCAGGGGAATATGGGGGGGTAGTAAGGGGGATTGATGAGGGTAATATTTGTATGAGGGAGGTAGAGGGGATGGGGGCTTATGGACAGGAAACCGGAAAAGGGAATAATATTTGAAATGTAAATAAAGAAATAAACCTAAAAAAGGGGGGGGGGATAAAAAAAGCAACTTGGAGAGAGAGAGAGAGAGAGAGAGAGAGAGAGAGAGAGAGAGAGAACTCACATACCTGATAAGAGATGAATAACCTGTTCAGGTTATTGGGGGGAACAAACAATATTTAATATTTTGGTGTGAATAGGGACTATCAGATGAGGGCACATTGGCCAGGGTGGGGGTGCTGGAGATGCCTCATTAGTACAAGTAGGAATTCCAGGTGCTGATGGACATGACTTTGTGAGAGGAAAGAAAGTTTAACATGGCCACTGGCTATGTGACATCATCTGGGGAACACAGGGCTATATGTGCCAGGACTTACAGGCCTGGGGCAGGGAGGGATGGGGCAGCAATCCTACTCCTGCTGATCTCAGGACATGATTCCATGGTTTTATACATGCCTTGAACCCACTCTTGCTCCCAGCCTACTCCACTTAGCCCCACATCTCCCTGGCCCCACAATTTACCAACCCATTCTAACCTCTACCTCCTAAATAGTTATCCTTATATGCATAGCTAAATGTGGTCTTCACTGTTTATGGAGCAATCTTCTCTTTGCAAAAGATGGAGATCATGTAGAAAATCACAGCCACCCAAAATTCAGTTGTAGAGTTTAGTCCCAGGGAATACATCCTAAGTACAACTCTTACTCCTCAGTATTCCATAAAACAGCATGGAAAGCCAGAAGATCAGGAAGTTTGCTGTAAGATTAGGTATTTTAGTAGTGTCAGATGCTACATCTATAAACTTTCACCAACAGGACAGTGAGCTGAACAAGGAGAACAGAAGACATTAAAAAGGAAACAGGGAAGCCAAGGAGGCAGTCAGCAATAAACAAGAAAATACAGGCAATTATGGAACTTAAGAGATGGGCAGGTAGTCTTCAGGAAAGAGAACATACATTGTTTGTGCAATGCCAAATGGTCAAGTCTGAAAATACACACACATGAGTAACAATATGTAGACTGGGTTGTGTGTGTTCATATATATATATGTATATATATATATATACATATATATGTGTGTGTGTGTGTGTGTGTGTGTGTAAAACATCAATGAATATATATTCATTATATATTTGCACATTCGTGTATATGCCTGTAAAATCAATTAATGAAAAATGTCATTAAGTTGAATGGAAGAAAACATTGAGGAGTACATAAGAGGGTTTGGAGAAAGAAAAGGAAAAGGAATAGAGGATATAGAGGGAAAATGTGGCAATAAAGGTATATATTTTTAAAACGAGGATCTGGTAGGTCTGTGATCAAAGAGGACCTTGGAGAAGCAGCCCTGTAACTACCAAACCTGTGGAATAATATCAGTGTTGAGGTGATAGGAGGAAGAAATGAGAAAGATGAGTGTACACAATGACCATCTACATAAGTTTTACTGACTTCACATTAGAAAGAATGAATGAACTGGAGATTGCACATGAAGGGGTTTTCATGTGTCTAACTTCTGTGTTCTCATTAAAAATATTTGAGACTTCCACCTAGAGTAAAGGTATATCACCAAAATATATTAACCAGTAAAAAGAACTCTCATCACCAGAGAGATGCAGCAAACCTTTTCTTATTTACATGTTATCAATATTCTGATTATAATTTATAACCAGGGAAAGTTCTTTTATAAAACTGGATTGCTCAGTGGTACCTCTGGTATTATTAGTGCTCTGAGCTTTAGTACCTCCCTTTGTTTGTTATTCGTTGGACTTTCTATTCATCTATCATCTATCTGTCAGTTGATCTAGTTGTCATTCAGCCATCATCTGTCTATCCATCTATCATCTACCCAACTATCATCTATTTAGTTCTCTCTCTCTCTCTCTCTCTATATATATATATATATATATATATATATATATATATATATATATATATATATCTCCATGTGGGTGTTCATTTGATAATTTCTAATAGTATAGTATAAGAGAATAGATACTTTTGTGCAAATTTTTAAATTGATTTTAAATATAAGTATAGAAATCAATGACTAACTAGTTAGCACTTGAGTCAAGCACCTTGTATGTTTTATGGGGTTCTTTTGTTTGTTTGTTTATTTGTTTGTTTCTGTTTTTGTTTTTTGGGTTTTTTTTTTAGTTCTTTTTTTTACCTGCCATCTTTCTGTATTGGATATCTTATTTATTTACATTTCAAATGTTATCCATTTCCCCTGTTTCCCTACTGGAAATCCCTTAAATCATCCCCCTCCCCCTCCCCCTGCTTCTATGGGTGTGCTTCTCCTATCAGCTTGCAATTCCACAAAAAATGAAGTAGTGTTCCTTTTTCTCCACATCCTCCTCAGCATCTGATGTCCCCTGAGTTTTTGATCTTAGCATTTGATATTCCTCAGTGGAGAATTCTTTAGACTAAGTCTACTTTCTTATGTTCATTGTACGTATCGAATAGTAGCCCTTTATTTGATGTAGGGTTGGTAAAGATCTTTTCCCAATCTGTTGGTTTTTCCTTTGTCCTAGTGACAGTGTCCTACAGAAGCTTTGCAATTTTATTTGGTCACATTGTAGATTGTAGATTGTTGATCTTAGAGCATGTTTTTTTTTTTAAAAATAATGTTTTAGACTCTAGCTGACGCAGCTTAGTATGCAGCCTTAGTATCAGGCTGTGATACTTTATAATTCAGCAAACCATCCCCAAATTTGTAGGTAAGCATGGTTTCTCTCTCAAGGTGTTGTCATTCTTTTCAAGAAATTGAAGAGAAAAAAATAATTTCTAACAAAATTGACTTTGTCCTACCTTTTAATCCGCATGCACAGTATCAGATTATCTTCTTGTGGAGATAAAAAGAACCAGAAAACAGGAAGTAAAGAATAATCATTATTGTTTTAAAACTCAGAATCCAGTGGAATGTTGGCAGGAGGGCAGGAATTCCAGTAAGTTCATTGGTATTCATCAAGGCATTCATGGGGTTTTCAACAGAGGACATGCTACTTAGAAACATCATGCTCTTCCATTTCAAACGAAATTTTATTGAGAAGATAAATTCGCTCTTCTAACATTAATGCTTTTGAGATTCTAATTTGATTGGGATATAAATAGTTTGTGAAGATCGGCAGGGTAACCAATGGTAATACTTAAGAAACAAATTAAGAGTATAAATTGTTGAGTAAAAATAACTGCTTCACGGGAACCCAGTCCCACAGTGAGTAGGAATGAGTAAAGCAGGATTCCTCCTGGGATTAGAGAACTTTCTGAGATGAATTACAAGTAATAAAAGAATCAAGCCACATTCTTAGCTGATGAATGGAAATCCCTGAGGAGAAAAGTGCTCATTTGCACTTCTTGCCTTTGTGTGAGATTGATTTCTATGTTGGTTTTATTGTGTTAGCTGTTTCTTTCCACCTCAGATTTGTCAGCCTTATACTTGTCATAATTATTTTAAGTCAGTAGTCTAATATTTGTCATGTCTCTGTATCACCTAACTGCTACCTCATGTATGTTTAAACTCATTAGGAAAATGAGTAAAGCAGACATGACCACAACATAAAGGGAAATGGTTCCTTCCTACTTGACTCAGTAACCTGGCAATGGTTGCTGCTTCCTACTGCATGATCTCAGTGTACCTGATACCTCCCATTTCATTATGCGATATGCCATGTGGGATGCAAGCATAATTTTAAGTTGGCTTTCAACAATTCATACCACTCTTGTGTCTATTAAAGGCCACTGCTTTGATTAAGTACTAGAACATTACAGAAATGTTGGACTAGTCCATTGGCAGTCTCCTTCTTAGCAGATGAGGCCAATAACTACTCCTCAAAGCCTGAAAGAAAGAATGTACAAGGAACTCTAGAAACTTTCAAGATCAAGTAGCTCTAGCTGAAAATTTGTAAAGTGTGTCCTATAGCTTTAATCAACTATGCACAAAAACAAATATGCAATAAAGCAAAATATATGACACCATATTTTAAGTGGGTGAACTACTCGTACACAGAAGAATTAAGTGTTTTCTCTGTCCTTTAGCAGTATCATAATTTTGATTAAACAAAATTTAAGACCAATATGAGGCATTTAAAATTTTAAATTATTTAAGTGTGCGTTCAACAGCAAATATTAGACAGTTACCGTGCATTCAGGACAATGTTGTCTTTGGAGAACACAGAGCTGAGGAGATAGAAAAGGTTAAAATTAAAACATTTAAAAAGATATTACAAATAATCAAATATCATAAAATTGAATAAAAATAAGATCTAGGTACATCAAGGGACAGCAGCTGAAGTTGTTCCTGTTCCTGTGATTCTGACATGTACCTTACTCTCAGCAATGCCCTTGCCTTTCTGTACTCTTTATGGAAGTGAAGAGTGAAGAAAACACAGTCTCAGCTTTGTCTTTTGCCTTAAGAAAAGCCTTAGCAGCTTAGGTAGCTGGTGTATTATCAGGCAGTAAGTGAGCATATGGTGGGGTTTCATGGATCTGTCGAATTCTGGACACAGAATATCTTTTCATCAAGTGTTTCTTAAATGATTCTTCTACAATATTTTGCTCAGGAAGGTGTTTCTTGCTCTCTCTTCCTCTCTCAATCTGGTTCTATAATATGGGCCTATCCAGTTGTCCTCAACCCTATGGAAAATGAGCTCCAAAACTCTGATGATCACCCAAATCCACGGCATGAAGTCACTCATATAAATGTTTCAACGTTTTCATATAACCTATATACAGTATATCGTAGCTTTTAAGGTATCTGACATCAGTTTTAACGTCTAATGTGATGTGCATTCTATATAAATGGCTGTGCTGCAACACTTCAGGGAATAGTATCAGAAGTCTGTTCATTTTTGCTACAGATATAATTTAAAATACATTTTTGATTCTAGGTTTGTTGAAGATAAGAATGAGGAAACACTGATAGTGAAGGCTACCCATGATATAAGATCAGAATCAGGAGAATTATAAATCAAGACCTCTTTCAGGAAGGAAAAGTTGAAAATCTATTTCAAGAAGTCCAAGTTGGAGGAGTCAAAATGAGATTGCCTGGCATGACACCACACACAAACACACACACACACACACACACACACACACACAAACATACACAGAGAGAGAGAGAGAGAGAGAGATCGAGAGACAGAGAGACAGAGAGAGATAGAGACAGTGACAGAGACAGAAAAAAGAGAAACAGAGACAGAGAAAAGCAGAGAAAGACAGAGTGACAGAGAGACAGACAGATACAGACAGAGACAGAAAGAAATGGAGAGACAAAAACACAGAGATACAAATTAGGACCTACAAGGCATTCCCTTGGAACTATAAGAGAAAGTAGCTAAAACCCAGAAGATAACTGGAGTTCTTAACATGGACATGAGACAGAGGTGCACTCCATCCAAAGAAGAGATATCTTGTTCCCTTCTGGGTATAGACAAACCACTAAGCACCAAAGAACTTGATTGATGAACATTTATTTAAATAAACGTGCCTCAGTTTAATTTCATATAGTGAGAGACAGTGCATCTACCTCATGGATCTACTATTTGACAAAATAAAACATTTTAGGCTGTATTTCTTCTGTAAGCAAATGAAAAACATTTACTGTGAATTGTATCCTGCACCTGAGTAACTTTGTGAAATCTTTCTTTGTTGTTCTTGTTGTACTTCTCAGGTAGCTTTCCAATGGCCTGATTTAAAGGAGGCATATTCTGAATATGGGCACAGTTAGTAAACTATTGGGAATCTCTCAAGTATAGAGTAGGTGGGATAGAATAGAGAAATTGTTTCATATATGTGAAGTGTATAGGACTAAAAGTTTTAGAATTTTTGGATTGAATAGATGTTGGGAGCTAGAGAGGGTTATTCACAAATTTCTAATTTGGGCAACCAAAGGTTGCACCAGAGAATTCTCCTCACTTATCATGAATGTCTGCATTATCAGATTCAGAAAAAAAATGTTGGATCTCCCTGTCATTGGCTGACTATCTGAAGTAGTTGGTGTCTTCTCAGTTCTACCAGCACCTCATTTCTTCATCTGCCCCCAGGACACTAATAAACCCAATTTCCCAGTTTCTTCAATCTGCTTTAGCCTTGCTGTTGGCTGGATCTTGATTTATATCAACATATTTAAGGCCTCGTTAATATCACCCCAGTAGACTGTCAACTAGAATAAGCATTCTACTGAGTTTGCTCCCACCTCCTCTAGCGTTCAGGTTCATCAAACACAAGGCATATGTTTCCATCGTTGCCCAATTACTGACATACTCGGCTGAAAATATATTTCCATTAATTACACTGCTTTGTCAGAAATTCCCTGACACTGAAGCCGGTGAAGGTACCCATTATGCATGCACTAATGGTATACATTGTGCCTCCCCCTAAAGCACAGTTACAAAATGCCAAGCATTTGTCATCATGAAGTGAAATCATTAGAGAATATGGGTGACTTTTGGCAAGTGCCTACACTTGAAGGACTTTTAGTGAATAGAAAATTACAGTAGTATATTTTTGGAAAGAGATGCCCTACAAAAATGCATATATATATATATATATATATATATATATATATATATATATATATAAAATCACTCATTCTATATTAAACTTCAACACTGTACAATAAAAAATACCCATGGCATATTCAGTTAATTACTCCTCATGATTAATAGCTTGCTGGTGATAGATTTACATATGAATATGGAGGAAGCCCATTGTTCAGAGAGCCAACAATACATGTACCAATATATATTTGAGAATGCTAACATTTGACATGTGAACAACAAATATGAATATGTAAATTGGAGGCACAGTGATCAGATGGTTGCTGATAAAGAAAAAAACCCGTGAGACTTTGATCTAGACTTGGGGAAGGTGGGTAGTCTGGGTTGCAGAGTGGAAATGAACATAGAACTTATTGATTTTACAGAATGCACAGTTGTCATTTCATAGCTTAAAAGACTAAATGCATCACCATTATAAAGAGTAAACTTGAACCGTGCTGACATCACAGGTCATTCCTGGGCTGTAAGAAATGCTCTGCCTCTAGAACATCCTCCACTCCATTTGTTCCACCCTTCTCTTGTTGCACAGGATGAATGGCATCAGCAGCTTCCTGCTAACTCCCTCCAGCTCTTTTTATAATTTGATGTAACAAATATTTATGGGGTACATCCTATATGCAATGAGAGTTTTTAGCTGATGCCCATTCTAAAGATATACCCCTTTGCATGAATACTTACGAATAGAATTAGGATGTTATCAGTTATCAAATGTATCAGTTACTATATTTTAGAAAACACCCAGTTCTTATTGATAAGTCATCAACCCTGTAGATTAAACATCCTTCTCAGAAAATTCACCGTCTACTCAGAGATCACAATCCAAGAACAAAGAGTTTATTTTGCTAGATGATCCTAAGGACTGTGGAGAACAGTAAATATGTGAGGTCAGGACGTACATGTGTCCATTTTAGGTAGTAATAAATACAGTCCAAGAGAAAAGTAAAAAGATACGGATTGCACTAGTCACAGAGAAGATGAAGAAGCAAACCATGAGGAGATGGAAAGGAAGAGCCTCGAACTTTCTGCAGGTGAAGTCTCTTTGGGACTTTAAGGAAACAGAATGAACATGAGGATACAAGCAAAGGAGTTGACAAGAACTGAGGATCAGATTGCTACAAGGATGTTATACTTCTTCAACTGTGGGATAAACATTTCACGGAAGACTAAATAATCCACCACGAACTACATTTCTGACTAGGTTACCATGAAGAAGAAAGACTGAAGTAAGTAATAGAAACCAGAGAGAAAAGACTGCAACAACAATGAGAAGGGACAGTATTATTATGGAGAGCTGCGTGTGTGTGTGTGTGTGTGTGTGTGTGTGTGTGTGTCTGTAATAAGTCGACTCTGCTCTGGCCTTTTGACAAATCCGATACATTATACTGGAAGAAAAGAACCAAGAGAGAAGTGAAAAATGAACTTTCCATTTGCTAAGATGAGGAAGGTATAGAAGAAGCAGGTTGCAAAGGGAAGTTTGATTTAAAATGAACAGTAAACTTTATCTTAAACCTAAATTAGGATTCCTTCTTTTTCTTTCTTCTTCCCTCATAAAAATACATCCCATCCACAGACTTCCCTCTCTCCTCTGCAACCGGTCCCCTTGCCCCAACTACTCTCTCCCTCAGGTCTACAGTTTCTCCATTTCCCTTCAGAAAAGAGCAGGCCTCCAAGTGATATCAACCACGTGTGGTATGACAAGATACAATAAAATGAAGCAGAATCTTTTACCTCAAGCCTGCATGAGGCAATTCAGTAGGAGAAAAGGTGTCCAGTTATTTGATTAAAGATCTGCATCAAGACATTTGAGAAGTATTTAGAATTGTATTTGGGGAAGAGTTAAAAACCTCTAGGCTTAAAAGTTGGGGGATGTCAGAAATGGTATATATTGTAATCTCAGTTTTACAATCTTACATGTGTTGGTATTCTGTCTAAGCCCCACCCCCACAGTTGCCTGGCAACAGGCAGCTGTGCGTGACTGTAAAGGGGGCTGCATGCCCCTTCTCTCCCTCTTACTCCTCTGTTGCTCTCTCTTGCTCTTCCTTGTCTCACGCCCTCTTTTTCCCTGTCCCTTCTCTCCCCACCCCCACTTCCCTCCACGTGCTCATGGCCTGCCTTTCTTCCCTTCTTCTACTCTTCTTCTCTCATTAAACCTTTCCACGTGGAAACATGTTAGTTTGGTGTGCTTTGTCTGGGTGCGGGCCGAGATTCAAACCCCAACATTGGTCCTAACAACATGTAATCATGAAATTGTACCAATGTTACCTTGGAAATAAATCTAGTTAAATTTCCTCCCATCTACCCTCCCTTGTTTTGTACTTTTGTTTTCCTTGGGTTACCAGGAAAGAACCTGACCAATCCTTCAAACTCAGAACTGTGCTTTCAATGTGTGTCCTGTACACACCTAAAATGAAAATATGACTAACTCCTTTTCTAGAGGAGAAGCTTCCAATGCCTTCCTCACTGCCTAAAGATTAAAACCAAGCTTCTAAAGCAAGCCGTCAAATGTCTTTGTAGCCCTCAATGCCCTATTATCTACCCTTTTAAAACTATTCCTTGTGCTCCCCATTTACCGGCCTCTTCTTACCTATCCCGTTTAGTTCTGCCCAGTATCTCTTTTGTGAGAGAAGTTTCACCTTTCTTTTTTACTTATTTTATCACAGAAAAATTCAAGGGCTGCCTACCTGAGGGTCAGGTAAAAGGTTTCATTTCTATGCTGTCTCAGCACCCTTCCAGCATCATAAAAGCTGACAATAGTTATTAGAAATATCTGCTCAAATGTAACTACTGCTTGCAGATACCACAAAACACACTTTCTACATTTGCTCTCCAAAGGACTGACTATAGGACTGGTCACATGACAGGTTGAAAGAAAAAGGCCATCCTCTGTAGGGAATTTATGGTGTTCTAGGTATATACAAACTTTTCTTATGTGCTTGCCCACGGCATGCCCATGGTATTTCAGTCATCACTAAAATTCCCTGCTCTGGCTTACTGTCCTTCTCCTTCCATACCCTCCTCAAAGCCATATTTCCTGAGGCTTGTGTGTCCTCTCCCTAGACAATCTCATCCTTTCTTCATGTAGGAACTCTCAGAACTTGTGGGTCTCTAGGACAGAACTCTTAAGAGTGTACAGTCTTTGTGTTTCTTTAGTTCTGTTAGGTTCCGTGTGTTCACTACATAGGGATTATTCAGTAGGAGTGACAAAAGGTCACTTCTTATTTACCATGTACATTTCTAAGAATTTCTAGGTATTTTATATGAGAATGACAAACCGATTAGAATTTCAAAAAGTTGTTCTTAAAATTTTATGCATAAATCTTAAATGAACTTCGAAATAAATGTACCTGATTTTACTGTAGAAGTCATTTTCAAACAGTTGAATTAGTTTTTGAAAAGTACAGATGGGAAATGTCTTGGCCAATACCTAGGCTCTTGTCTGACTTCTTGGCCTTCTGCACTGAGGTATTCATCTCATGCTCTCAACACTACAAACTTTTCATATTAGGGATGGGGATCTTATATAAGGTACGAAATAGAAACATGCATTTGTGCAGCAACATATCACAGGGGCACGTTGATCACCAAGTTAAGATTTATACCTGAATAGAACACAGAGGGTGGTAATATTTAATTTAGAAATGAGATGAATCACAAAGCCAATTCTCTTCATAGGATTCAGAAACAACACTGTAATTATTTAATAAAAACAAATGGACTGATCAGAATTCAAACAGTAAATGGTTCCAACCAAAACAATACCAAGAGGAAGCTGAAAAATCTTCTTCTCCTGGCTATTCAACAAGACACACAACTGCCTCTTAGCAACCTGAGTTTACACACACCCATATGTCTAAATACAGTTCAACATATTAGAGATGATTTTTCTGAGGGAAAAATTCTATAAACACATCTACACTATTTAATCCCACACATAGACATATGTATACATACATAAAATAGATAATGAGCTTAAACCAATAGCAATTTCCTTGAAGGAAACTACAAGTATGTACTTAGTCTGCAAACATGAAGATACCAAGAATGAACCCTTTCTATTAATAAATGTGAGATAATTACTATTTTCCAATTAAGAACAATTGAATAAATAGCAAAATACTCATAAATGTCGTTTTCAGAGCCTTAAGAAAGCAAAAATATATGTGTTTGTCCTTTTCTTGGAAACTAGGGTGAGTTGGTCACATCCTTAAAAATTATTCTCTGAAAACCATTCAGGAAATGACACTTGGCCACAGCTCTAATGTGAAATTATTATGACTATTCTGGTTTCCAAAGAAACCTAATTATAGCACGCTTAATTTTTTTCATTCAGCATTGTGATAGCTTTGTTCTGTGATATTTTTTCCTACACAAACATTATAAGACATTTCTCTTAGAAAAAAATGGTTCTTAAAACTAATTTTGTTTTCCTAAATGCATGGAATAAAGAATTTATATAAGGTTAATTTAGTGAAGTCCAAGATCCTGAATCCTCTAGGGTTGGGTAGTGTAAAGCTTAAAGGGGTCTAAAATATCATATGTTCCATTGCAGGGATAAAGCACTGATGATTTTAAGAGTTTAATTTGCTAGTAAATAAAACCTGGAAATTTGCCTCTCTGTGATAGACAGATCACAAAGTCTCCCCTAGTTCAATGAAAGGGTTCAATCTGTTTGCATTTAGTATGATTTATTCACATAGCAATTTATGTTTTCCAAGAAAGCTTAACTTTGTAAAGCAGAAAAGAGGTAGACATCACTCTCCCATGCCTCTTTGTATGGCTGTGAAACATGTTCTGTTTGTGAGAAGCATGGCCCCTGAGTAGGGGATCATGGATTAGTGCTCTCTCTGACTTTGATAGTCAAGTCTGAATTGGTTTATATTCTACTCAATTAACCACAGTGCGAGGCTTCCACTTCTTATAGTCCTTGCCTTGGGCACAGAGACAATGCCTTTCTCATCTGCTTGGCTGACTATACACACTTTTGTTCTTTCCAGATAGTAGCTGTAAGTGGAAGGCCACCCATAGATAACTATAACCTTGTAAGAAAATAATGAAAACAAAGTATAATTCATGTTTGAAACATGCCTTTTAATCCTTGCTCTTTTTGCATATAAAAATACAAGGGAATAGAACAATAACAACTCAGTCTCAGTGTTCTTATTTTGAGTTACATTTAAAAAAAATGCAAGATATTAAGGCCTGATATAATTTGTTTTTATTTAAATTGGGTTTATCAACGACAAAAGACGTACAAATTGATATTGAATATAGCAATGATGTAAAATGTATTTTTAAATAAGCCATGCTTGTTCACTGGTTATATATAATGTAACCTTGTTACATGTTTGATAACCTACAACTTCAAAAGAAAGGAGTCCGAGTTAACATTTTTGGCAAGCAATTTTGAAGTCTCTCACCATGGATTAATTAAAAACATTCAGAGGCTATTATATACTTCCAAAAATAGACAGCGCTTCCAATAGTAAAGCAGCAGGGAATAACAACACTCCTATCCCTTGACTCCTTCTTTATATATTATTTCTTCTATTTCTGATATTATAATATAATTACAATTTTCTCCCTGCCATTTCTTCCCATCATAATTTCCATATGCTACTCATCCTTCTTTTTCAAATCCATGACCTCTTTTATTATTTATGGTTGCCATGTGCAATGTATACCTACATATTCCTAAATATAGTCTGGTCAGTATAAACAATTTATTATAGATTTCATCATATTAGGTCACAGTCATTTCAAAGTGTTTTCTTTTGTCTAACTTGTCCAGGAATCTAGGTTTGTTCCCCCAGAACTTCTAAAATCAAAACAAGCAAACAAGACCCAGAATGATTCTCAAATCATTAACTTGAGGAGCTGCATGACTGAAGGTAGGATTGACTGGGTTGCTGACTTATGGAAGGAAGCCCAAGCTATAGGATGGGTGACTCGGAGCTTAGGAAAACAACACAAGCAGATGTGATGATGAATACCAACAATGGAGACACACATTCACATGACAGTGAATTATTCTTACCCTAGCAGGCCTGGGAGGGGTTGGGGTTAGGGCCATCCTCTTGCAGACTGGGGCAATAAAGCGATGAGGAACTGTGGAAGGGGCACACCAGGAAAGCAGGGGTTTAGAGGGTAATGACTGGAATGTAAAAAAAAAAGTAATTAAAAAAAAAAGAAAGAAAACGACCCAAAAACCTGAGGTTATCCGTTGTAACTGGCTAATTTGACACAATCTCAAGCCATTTCAGAAGAGGGAAGCTTATCTGAGAAAAATGTATCTAACAGATTGTCTGTGAGGCATTTTTTGATTGATGATTAATGGGAGATTGATGAGTGATTCCAGCTCACTGGGGCAGTGCCATCCTTGGGCAGGTGAGCTGGATACTTTAAGAAAGTAAAATGAGCGAGTCATGAGGGGTAAGCCATTAAGCAACATTTCTTCATGGTTCTTGCTTACGGGTTCTGCCTTGAATTCCTGCTCTGACTTCAGTTGATAGATGGTGACATGAGATTTGTAAGAGAACAAATATAGACATGTGTTATCAAAAGAAGAAAACTCTAAGACACTAGTTACTGCTATTATCATGACCTTTAATTAACAACAACAACAACAACAACAACAACAACAACAACAACAATAATAACAACAGAGAGGAAAACTAGTAACCTAGTCAAGACTATTCATATAACTAGTCTGAACACTGAAAAGTGTTAGGTGTTAGGATGTTCTTCTGGACAGTGACGTAGAAAGCCAGATGCCCGCAAGTGAAAGACATGAAAACAGAATCTGTACAGGTTGATAGAAAGAAAGAACAACAGCAAACCTCAAATGAGGGCTAGTTTTCTAGAATAAAAGTGGGAAAACAAAACTCAAAAAGACAAGAAGTCAGGGTAGGGTTATTCAACGTTTGAAATAATGTAAAGGTAAAGTCGTCCTAGTGGACAGATGTTAAGGCATCTAGTTAGTCAAGAGTGGCTTGGAGCTGAGACAACAGAGTAGGGTTTTGGCTGTTGTTTTGGTTTGATTTTTCTTGTCTGTTTGTTTTCCCAAGCAGCAGTCAGATGTATGTGAAGACATACTTGCAAAGAAGAGAAATGGAGGTAGAGAATTAAAAACTGCTTCTCCCTGCAGCCTTGCTGTGGGCACAGAAGGAAAAGTAGCAGTAATTGTGAAGCAGGTTGGCTTCCCGTAATTTTAAAGTGTGCAAAACTTAAAGGCCAACAAAAGTTACCAAGTGAGTATTGGAGAGAAGATGCACCTTGACTGATGGTCTGTGGAAGAGTGCTGCAGAGCACGAGAGAAGCAAATTGTATTAACAGACGAGGCTGCATGACATCCACTAAAGAAAAGCTCTGTTTATCTTGTCAAAAGCCATGTTCACATTCACATTATCCCAGCAAGATGGGGGAGCATGGAGAGTGAATCCTTTCTTCTGTGTGTTTTGCTACTTCATAGGACACAGAATGCGTTAACATTTCATTTGTCTTATCCACAATGGACTTAACCACACCTTTCGCTGATTCCTTTCCTTTCATCACTGATGTTTCCACCTACATCACTTTTGCTCGAGGTGGAGAAGATGTAATAGGTCTAATGGACTCTGAACATACTCACCTTCATTAACCCTTTCTTATCTCCTCCCATGTCTCTCTCTTTTTCCATATCATGCCTCCTTTCTATGTTATCATTTGGTTTTACTTAAGGTGAATATTTTGTGTGCATATATGTATGTGCTCCACACATGTGCTCGTGGGGATCTGAAGAAGTTGTTGGATCTTTTAGACTTGTGGTCACAGATGGTTGCTGTAAACACATGTGGATGCCAAAAGCCTAATGTTTAAGATAAAATGTTTTGTACAGACTGCATCTGTTTGATGCATTTTGACCTTTTTGAAATATGTTAAGATTTTTACACTTATATTTTCTATATTTGTGTTCATTTTGTTGTGTTATTCATATTCATATTCATATTATTATTATTATTATTATATTTGTAATGTACATTGTTAGGAAATGAAAACTGGATGCAAACATTATATGGCTTGATTAAACAATTACTGTCTTGCATTTATAAATAATCTATTATTGTGAATAGTCAGGATAAAATAAAATAAACAGTATGAAATATGAAAGAACTACATATTTCTCTACATATAGTTGGCTTCACCATCTTGGTGGTCTATTGATTCAGGTACAATGAACAGTATTACATCTTACTCTCACACTGACGTTAAAGGAAAGGGACCAAAGATAAAAAGATGTTTCATATGCGGCTGTTTTGGGCACCACATATCAAAGTAATTCATACAACATCAGCTTGTTTTGCATCTACTCGTAGACGTGGTGAGTGACTGAGACACCTGGGCTACTTCTCACACCTCAAGTGGAAGTAACACAGTCTACACTCCTACATTTATAAGACCTACTACCTTCCTGTTTTTCAGGAACACGGGTAGTGCCCAGAGATGCTGTGTGCTAGCTACCGTTATTAAGTCAAAGTACACATTGTGAGAACAACGGGATTTTAAGACCTAATTCTGTGATTTTTGTTATGGTTTTGATAGAAGAATATGCTACTAAAAATAGGTACCCCAGCTTACTCACAACCAAGACAAGCCTACTCTCATACTCTTCCTTCTCAACAAACCATGGTTTTCCAGGGAAGAAACAGCACCCACGGCAACAAAAGTCTTCAGTTCTACTTCAGTCTCAATTGTAAATGCCTTTATTTGTTCTGCTTTAATTGCCACATAGGCTGAAATATGGGACAACAGTCACAGTGTATGATGCGTAGTTCTAATATTATGCAATCAGCAACTCACCTCACAATTATGAATGTCAGCCTGTTTTGAATCCCTGGGTACCACTCTCTAGCTATGTCTCTATCTGTGTGCTCTGAAGCTGTGGATGGACTGTTGCCTGTTTTCTTGGAACTTTAGAGTAAACATTGCTGTGATTATCCTCTAGAAAACCTCTTTCATTGTTATGCTACAATTAGAGAGCATTTTTTTAAGTATTCTGCTTGCTCCGTATGATATATAGCTGTGTTACACAGACAAGAAGCAAAGTAAGAAAGTAAAGCAGAGTATAAAATTTCATGGATTTCAATTTTAGATCAAACAGCATGGAAGGTCTCACTGAAAAGCAACCAGTAGGAGAAAAGCCTAAAGGAAGTGATAAGATACCACAGGACGTCAGAGGAAAGAAATCTCTAAACCGAGGAATAATTCAACCACAGACACCCTGAAGCAGGAGCATGCCTGGTATGTACAAAGAACAAGAAGGGCCATGAGAAACAGTGAAGGATTAGCAGGAGATGTGGTTAAGAATAATACATTAGAGCTTATACTGTTTACATGAGTGCTGTCCAGTAATGTGCTGCCTAGTGTGGATCTCACATATAAACATACATTCCCCAAATGCCATGCCATAGAGTAAAACAGGCACCTGAGGCTAATTATAAAATTAAATTATGTACACTAACATCGTGGAAACTATTTTAGCTTATAATAAAGAAGGATTGTTGAGATATTCGTATTAATTTTACCACGTTTCTCTACGAATCTGCTACATATTTGTCGCTTGCAGCTCACCTCCATTTGTATTACACCAGTTTACGATGCTCTACATCTGCAAGCACATGTGGCTGCACTGCTGGACATGGCAGATTTATAGACTTTAAAGCCATCTTAATGAACTTGGATGTTACTCCTAGTGAGATTCAAAGGCCAATAGGAATGGAAGTACAGAAAGTAATAATAGCTACATGATTTGACTTGAATAGTCTTTCAAGATCATTATAACTATTTTGATGAACAAAGTGAAGAGCAGGAAAATACCCAGTAGGAAGGATATGAAACAGATCCTGTTTTGGCTGCCTGGGTCTTCATATCCAAGGCTGATTGCACCAGGTGTAAAGGGAAGGTATGTGTCTTTTTTGAAATCTATCTGGCTTTATTTGCTCTCAGACTGTTGGTCAGAGACTACAAGGGATAGTCCAAAGGTTAATCTGACCCTCCTCTTCATAAAGTTCTCTAATAATTCATCCCAAAGTTAAAAAATGTCCAGGCAGACTGCTCTAGCAAAATTGGCCTAGAACCTGTCTGTGATCAACAATCATTAGTCGAGAATCACTGATTTAGATTCATTGGTCTGGAGTTGGATAATTAAACCCTCATGCAAATCTTATTGTTTTGCTCTTCTGTAAACTTTCTATGACTGATAAATTATTTTGTTTTGAATAGAAAGGTAGGTATATTTGGAAACAGCAAAGGACTTTAGGACTTCCAAGTACAGTGGCACTTAGGTAATGGGAAATGGCCAGTGTACCACTACAGAAAAGCTGTCAACAGAAGTATGATTGACACATGAGGGAGTTGAGGAGTCTTCTCCGCAGTCTGTGGAGATGGGTTTTGGTAAGTAGCTTCAGAGACTTGGGTTAGGGGCCTATGGTCTATTGATGTTTTTTGTTTCATGATCAGAAGGCTATAAACTCAAGTATTCCGAGTTTGTGAAAATCCGTGGAAATCTGTAGCTATCTCATATGTCCAAAGATCTAAGAAGGCAGAGGAAAGTTTCAGAAGGATGTGGAACTAGAATTGTAAAAACAACACAAAATAATCCAGATCGTTAGCCTGAGGTTTGTGTTTTCTTTTTCCAATTTAAATATTCAGGGAATTCTTTTTCATGAATAAAGACTTGTCAAATTCTAGTGTCACTCACTGCTAACATAATGTGAGATAGTAAAGTTAAGACTGAATTTTAAAAATATGATACTTTTACCCGTTGCTTTAACTTCTACTGAAGTATAATAGTCAGATGATATACCTGGGAATACAACTAAAACATTAACAAGAAAGTTACAAGGCAGGGGAACATTTCTGTTGACAGATAAAATATAATCTTTCGAATGAGTGCCATGAGTAACGGTATCTACACAGGGATTTGAGCTTCTAATTTCTATTTAAGGTAAGAGTGAGAGAGGTTTTCAAAGACGTCTGAGAAAGAAAAAGTAACAGAAAAGTGTTTCATAATAATCAAACACCATCAAAATAAAGGTTGGGAAAGAAAGGAGAAAGTAAGGAGAAGACCCATGAGAATGAGAAGGGTTACAATGGGGAACTGATGGCCTTGCATGAGCAACAGGATGAGGAACTGAGGAGAAGCTGACAAGCCAGGCGTAGGGAGTCTCATCAACATCATGTGCGCTGTGCGCTCTTAAAGCCACAGGTTATCAAACAGCTGAGGGCAATAGAAATGCTTATTACTGCCTTAAAGAAAAATGTAGGCACAAAAAGCAATAGGGGCATATTTTGAAAGAATTTGTATGAAGCCATTCCTGAGATACTCCTTGCTCATAGATGAGTCCTTTAATATAATTAATTAATTTTTTATACTGATGATCTGAGCTTGGTCCCTGGAAGACACAAGATGAAGAAGAGAACCAACTCTTATAGATTGTCCTCTGACTTCCACATTTGTACTGTGGCAGATACTTTACTCCCCACCACTTCTCCGGTGAGAAAGACACACAATAAATGAATAAATAAATACATAAGTAAATGAATTTTAGCATGAAAAAATTAAAAGAAAAACAAATTCTTCCCCCAGGATTATGAAACAGCCATGACTGGCCACTAGTTTACAAATACCATAAAATAAGGAATAAAGAGAGCCAGTAAGAAAACATTTAAGTTAAATTCCTTAGGAAAAATGCTTAGGCCCAAGATTCTGAATTGTGTTTCGTTTGGTATTTGTTTCCTCCCTGTGTTGGCTTTGCTGCTTGTTTGCTTGATTCTGAGTTGAAAAGCTGCAATTGCTCACATCGGCTCATTGTTGGGAGGCTTATTAGTAGTTGAGAGACCAGAACAATGAAAAAAGCCCGTCACTGACAAGTTCTTTTGACTTCTCCCCCCAAAAATCCACATAGGCAACGAGTATATCTGAATACTATTTGCTTCAGGGAAGTGAATATATTGTTCTAGTTGTGAGAGTTTGAAGGCAGAAACAAAAATTAGAGAAGGGTGGCAGAGCAAAGAATGCAAAATAAAAATAAAAGGAAAAAAAAAAAAAAACCAGAAAGCCTTGCACAATAGCAAAGGTGCCACCCACTGCCCTCAGAATTAAACAAAGGTCTCTCTATATCTCCTGGAAATATTTTTTTAATTTATCCACTTAATTCTAATTGTGTGTGTGTGTGTGTGTGTGTGTGTGTGTGTGTGTGTGTGTGTATACGGGCGGCTGTACTCCTGTGTATGTGGGAGCTGGTGTCTGTGCCTAAAACGGTACATGATATATAAACTTGTTAGTATGTGTCAGAATGCAGCTTTGAGACTGAAGGCAAGGCCATCCAGAAACTGCCCCACCTAGGGATCCATCCCATATACAGACACCAAACTCAGACACTATTGCAGATGCTAAGAAGTGCATGCTGACAGGAGCCTGTTATAGCTGTCTCCTGAGAGACTCTGCCAGAGTCTGACAAATACAGAGGTGGATGCCCACAGCCAACCATTGGACTGAGCACAGGGACCCCAATGGAGGAGTTAGAGAAATGACTGAAGGAGCTGAAGGGGTTTGCAACCCATAGGAAGAATAACAATGTCAACCAAACAGACACCTCCTTCCCTTGAGCTCTCAGGAAATAAATCACCAACCAAAGAGTACATATGGAGGTACCCATGGCTCCAGCCGCATATGTAGCAAAGGATGGCCTTGTGGGACATCAGTGGGAGGAGAGGCCCTTGGTCCTTGGAAGGCTCAATGCCCAGAGTAGGGAAATGCCAAAGTGGGGAGGTGGGTGGGTGGGTAGCACCTTCATAGAAACAGGGGACTGAGGGCTGGGAAAGGGGATAACATTTTAAATATAAATAAATAAAATTTCCAATTTTAAAAAGATAACTTCCTCAATCATGCAACCCTTTGTTTTTGAGACACTGCTCACTGAACCTAGAATTCCAGCAGCATGATAAACACAGTACACCTTTCTAGTTTTTCAGTGCAGATCCTAGGAGTCAAACCATGTCTACACGTTTGCACAGCAAGCACCTCACGGAATCAATCACCTTCCCATGCCCATGGAAATATTTTAGGGTGAAACAGTAGCGTTGTTTATTTTGTACTACTTTAATAAATATTATGATGTTTATCATTGTATTTGGAGTATTCCTGCCACTTCTCATTAGATAGTTTTGTGAACTGCTTATTTGTCAGTTTCAAAGGTGAGTTTTGATGAATTTTTACCCTCCATATTCAATTTAGACAGGAAAGCCACATGTTGACAAATTTTCTGACACTCAATCTGCTTATCATTGTTTCCTTGCAAACCCCAAATTGCACATAAACAGCAAAACTAATCAAGTGAAGCAGAAACAGTACCAATTAGGTTGGTGTCTGGGAACTGAGGGAAAAAACAGAAAACAAAATTAATTCCAATCAGTTTGATAATAAAAAATCAAAAATGTGTAATAACTTGAAATGACTCTGCCAGAAAATAGTTGTGATTTGGCAAAGCCATTTTATAGAAACGTTTAGAATCCTTCAAAGACTTTTCATAGCTTGATTTTGTTGTCATTGTTAAGCGTTCGGAATCACTGCTAAGCTAGTTAACAGGAGCTGAAACAGGAAATTGCTTTTTTCAGACAGAAAACTATTTCTCTTTTGTGGCTGTTAACACGTGTTACAAATATTCCAAAGCTTGAAAAGAGGAACAATCATGTCAATAAACAAAATCAAGAATTTATTGTGTAATTTAAATATTATGCTTCATAGGTACTTTAAATTTTCAAAGTACAATGGTCTTGTCAAAAATGAAACACCATAGCTCTAACTTCAAAGAGAATAAAAGTTGAATCTGGAACTAAATACAAATGACTATGGCTTCATGGTGCTCTAAATACCATGGTCCAAATGTGCAAATAATTTTGTGGAGTTTTTATAGTAGCAAAGCAAATAAAATCATAAGACATTTTCAGAATACACCAGTGGGAACATTGGGTAGATGAGTTATAACAAGAAAGAGAAGTGTATAGTATGAGTCCTATGGTGTTCTGTGGCTTTGGGTTGCTCAAATCTTACAGTTTGTCCATTCCAAAAGGATGCACCTAATAGTCTGAGACATTTTACTAAACACTTAGGTGAGCAATAATGCCTGCTTACAGGGCTGAAGGGAGGCCAAAGTAAATCTGAGTCCCACCCCGTGACTGTTAAACTGTACTCAGCTGATGCACTTGCACAGTTGTTCGAGGATATCATCTCAGGGACTGTGCTGTGTTACAGGATATGCCCGTGGGAGAATGCCAGTATAGGCAGATATAGATCCTCAAAGCAATTGCAAAAATATCGTAGGGGAGAATATTTGTTAGCATCCAACAAGATATAAGGCTATAATCCCTCGACCATTTAGAATAAAAGTAGTGATGTCAGATTTAGGAGAAACAGTTAACCATAAGTGGAATGACTTCTGTCCAGAAAGATTACCAATGTAATGACACACATGTCTTTGTTGACTGACAGCTTTCAGCATGAGGTTCAAACTACTGTATGTACACAGTCTGGTTAAAGTTGGGAATCTTGATTATTGGATGAGACTGAACATAATTAATACATTTATATGCTTACTTGTAATTTTATGCAGAAATAGAGGTTTTTACAACATATTAAACAACATAGAATTCCAAAGGAAGGAAATGAAAAGTTATGACACAGCATGAGTTGACCTTACAGGTTTCAGGTTCTTGTCATTGTTTTACATAGCAGTTATATCCTTATAAAAATCCAGGTCATTCAGTATGATAGTCAAGACCTTTCCACTCTGGGCTTGACCTGTCTCTTCTATGTCCCTGTTATCTTTCTATCTCTATGACAAAACACCATAACTAAGGCAATAAAATGAAGACTTTAACTCGGCTTATGATTTCAGAAGGTCAGAGTCCATGATTGTGGAACAAAGGCAGGGGGGCACACATCTTGATCCACAAAGAAGGAGGCAGAGAGAGAGAATGCAGAACTTGTATGATTTTTTTTGAAACCTCAAGCCTTGTTCCTAGTGATGTATTTCCTTCCGCAAGGGAAAACTTTCAAATTCACCAAACAGCCACAACCTGAGGACCAAGAACGGAAATATATGAGCCTGTCAGGACAATTCTCACTCAAACCACCACACCTCTCTTTCAAGCATGCTTGAAATCAATCTTCTCTTGCCCATTTCTTTGTCTAGTTATTTGTTTACTTACTGAGTGACTATTTAGCATACAAAAACCTTTTCATGTTTAGGAGAATATCTTGTGATATTTTCAAACAAGGTTCCACTCCAGCCTCTAAAACGAAAGACATGAATGGACTATAAATATCTATTGTACATAGCCTAAAACTTCTTGAAGACAAAGAAATGTGATAGATCTTCAGCACTGTGGCAATTAATCTACTGTGTTAATTAGCGTTACTTCATTGTTCTTAAAGTTCTTGATTATTTACTTAAATGAGGAATTTTAATATTTTGGTTTTCAGAGAGTCCATAGTTTACTTTGGTCCTGAACAGCAATATGGCATCAGGAGCATTCCACAGAACATGTGATGTCTGCATTGCAGATAGCATAGAGTAGAAGACACAGATAAAGAGCCAAGAATAGGATACCTCAACACTGCCTTGGTGACTCAGTCCCTCCAATTAAGTCCTTTCTTAAGTTCCTAGAATATCCCACAAACACATCACTTTCCAAAGACTAGGCTGAAAAAATAGAAGCATTTAGAAAACATCTCATATTCAGACCATAACATCCACCAACATTTCCCACACAGCACTATAGAACATAGCTTTCAGGAAGAAAACTGCATGTCTTAAACAAATAGTGTATGAAATTCTAAGAAAATGTTTTGTTTATCCTATTAATTAAAGAGAAACTAATATGATGTCAAGAATATTTGAGTATAAGCTAGAAAATATAAAGAAATACTTAAAAATTATATATATATATACATATGTATGTATATATCATAGTGATGAAATCATATGTGATGAAATCATGTGTGGACACATTTACAAATATACATGAAAGAGGAAATGCACCAATGTATTCTGGATTTGAAAACATCCATAGTTCTGTAAGACAAATAGATAAATAGATAGCAAAGCTCAGGTTCATCACTGGTACAGAATTGAAATAAATTCTATGCTTACTGAGGAGAAAAAGGAGAATCTTAAGATCCTATGTGAATGAATGGAGTAAACAATTATTTTTCTTTTCTTCTTTCTTTTTTGATGAACTATTTTCATTCATTTTTATTGTTTATTTTCTTTATTTGTATTTCAAATGTTACACCCCTTCTCAGTTTCCCCTCTGAAAGCCCCCTATCCCCACTCCCTTCCCCTCTGCTTCTATGAGGGTGCTTCCCCACCCACCCACACACTCCCATCTCACTGCTCCAGCATTCTTCTAAGCTGGAGCATCAAGCTTCCACAGGACCAAGGGACTCCCCTCCCACTGATGCTAAGGCCATCCTCTTCTATATGTGTAGCTGGAGCCATTGGTCCCTCTATATGCACTCTTTGGTTGGTGATTTAGTTCCTGGGAGCTCTGGGGGAGGGGGTGTCTATTTGGTTAATATTGTTGTTCTTCCTATGGAATGGCAAACCCCTTCAGCTTCTTCATTCCTTCCCCTAACTCCTTCATTGGGGTTCCTATGCTCAGTCCAATGGTTGGCTGTGAGCATCCACATCTGTATTGATCAGGCTCTAGCAGAGTCTCTTAGGGGACAGCTATCAGGCTCCAGTCAGCAAGTGTTTCTTGACATCACCAGCAGTGTATGGGTTGTTTTCTGCAGATGGGATGGATCCCCAGGTGGGGTAGTCTCTGGAAGGCCTTTCCTTCAGTCTCTGCTCCACTCTTTGTCCCTGCATTTCCTTTCAACAGGAGCAATTATGGGTTAATATTTTTGAGATGGGTGGGTGGTCCCCACCCATCAACCAGGGGCCTAACCACTGGATATGGTCCCTACAGGTTCTATCTCCCCTTTTGGGTATTTCTGCTAATGCCATCCCAGTTGAATCCTGGGAACCTCTTCCTTCCATGCATCTGTGGCTTTCTAGTGGATACCCTCAGTTCCCCATGCCCCACTGCTACACACCTCTGTGCAATTTGAGAAGTAAACGTTGAAGATAATAGAATGAAATAAAATATGATACACAAGGCTAAATTTAGAAGTCTTGAGGATTGTATGTATGACTTGATGTATCTTCTAATAACACAGAGATAGTTTGAATTTTGAACCAAAGATTTCATCACTTCGTGTCTTATTGAAAACAGATGCTGAAAAAGGACAAATTAATTATCTTATCATATTATGTTAATCATTGTAATTCACGAGGCAATTAAAATTTCTAACATTTGGCTCAAAAAGAATTTTGTACATGTTCTGTTCTTTGTTCTTTCAGTTTACACACTACATAAAGTAACAGCCCTAGAGCTTTTAGGCACTGCCACTTAAATAATACTGACATTTGCAGTAGTAAAAATAATAGCCACATAGAACTTTTAAATTTTTATTATAGAAGCATGACTTAATGAGTACGAATACATTATGGTTGTATAGAATGCAGAAGTGTAGACTGGAGTTGAGATCCAGGCAATGAGAGAGGCTTTGCAATTCTAAGCACAGAACTTAGTGCATTCAGTGTTCACAGGGAAAGAGAAACACGAGCAGTAAGAAAACTGGCCTCCTAAGTGCCTTCACATCTGCCAACCAACCTCCTCATTTTTGTATTGAATGGGGAAACCGTGAGCGTAATTTAAAGATTGGAAAATTGGAAGCATGAAACATGTCAACAAAGTCAATAAGTTCTACGTGGAGGTTTTAAGTCTAATCCAACAGAAATAACACTAGAAAAAAAAACTTGCAAACCACCAAACAGTTAAGGGAAAAGGTGAGGGAAGGGCTGTGTGAAATACGGGGTACTAGAAGGTACTGGAAGGTACTGGAGTAGGACTGGGAGGAAGGGGCTGCCATTGAGATGTAAAGTGAATGAATAAAGTAATTAATAGATAGAGAAAAACGTCACCAATTTGGTCTCCAAAGCAGCCAACCACTGCAAGACATACTGAATGACAGAACGCTTCTCAGAGTTCAGCTTATCTATCCTAAATCCTGTATCACAGGTCCTGAAAGACTAATCAGGAGTTCAACTTATTATTTTTATGAAAAGACATCCAATAGATTTCCATTTTTATCTCTATCAGGAAATTTCACTTTAAAAGAGCAAGCTAAAAGAGACTTCATTCCAGATTACTTGCTGAAGTAGTCTACATTTGATACTGCATTTAGAATGGTAATATAGTACTATCGGTTGTATTCATATGAATAATCAATACTTCTACTATACCAAATATTCTTTTGTGATAGAATGTGGTTCAAGGGTTTTACATGGATTGTTGCAGCTGATTTCATAAGACACAATGGAGACAATGATTTTTTATTATCTCTCTTATAGAAAAATAATTTTGCTAAATTAAAGATTAAATCTGGGCCAGGTATGTCAGCTTAAATCTAAAGCCAACATGTTAACAACTCAACTATCTACCTTCTTTCCCCTGGGTCAATATGAATAATGTTAACTTTTATATCTGAAAAGGTTTGGTTAACTAAATATTCAGGGATACAATCAATTCCTCATTTTGAGTGTGAAAGCTTTAGAGAGAGAGAGAAAGAGAGAGAGAGAGAGAGAGAGTGTCCTTATTTATTTATTTATTTATTTATTTATTTATTTATGGAAATCTGAAGAAAGCATTGTTTACTATCTCTGAGCTTTTGTTCACTTATACATTTTATTTGCTTGGCATTTGATTGGTTGATATTTTCAGATTTATGACTTTTATTGTCAGGAACACTTTGTTCCCCTGACTAAAAATCTGATTAATACATTGGTAACTCATATTTTTATTAATTCTTGGATTTAAGTTGTTTTGATTTTTCATTTGCATAACTAGAAAATGAATTAGGTTATTATTAAATCTATAAATTATCTATCACTTGCTTGTCCAACTTTTCAGATATAGTGAGAAAGCCAAGAGGATCAATAATGAGATGAACACATGATTTAGCCCACAATGCTAACAAGGCTCATGCAAGGTTTGGTCTCCTACAGCTCTGATTTTCCTCATCAGGCCAGCCACAGCTCTACCCTCTTCATTCATTCATAGGAGACATATCGCATAATTAGGCATTATCTATTCAAATGAATAAATTAGAATTCCCAAGGAATATAGACTTCTTCCCTTTAAAAGGCTAATTAGTATAATCTTCGCTGTATTTCAATGAGCGCAATCAAGAAATTTTATTAAATTCTAAAGATTTTGCAAGAATGAAGTCACACTGCAAGTAGAGGTATGAGCAGGTAAGGAACACTCAGTGATTGTACTCAATTTTCTCAAATATTCTATTCTTCTCTTTTGTAACCTTTGTCCAAAATAATGAACAGGAAACGTGTGACTGTGTGCACTACTTTGATAAAAGGCCTAAAATTTTACAGAAAGCAAAACAATAAAAATATCCAAAGAGGAGTTATAGTTATTTCAAGGATCACTCTGTTGGGTTGGAGATAAGGAAAATTTCATCTCCCATTCAAACGCAAATGGTTGATTTGTTGGTTGCTTGGTGGCTTGTTGATGGGTTGACTGGTTGGTTTTAAGGGCAACATAAAGGTGTCTAAGCATACTTTTTATAAGATCTGGCTTCTCCCAGTTTATTGGTAAGAGAGTCCAATAACAGGATGAAGGAAATTCCAGGAAAACAGCAAAGCCCAGTAGAGCTAAGTGATGGATCCTCTCAAGTATGATAACCACTTCATTTTAAATATTCGGAAGATTAACATATTAACAAAAATATCAATGTCGCTTTTGCAGTTATCTTGTCAATTATCCATTTACTTAAACTAAGTGATTTGTTACTCCTTGAAAGCTAAAGCTTTCCTACCGGGCTGACCTGAGTAGCATACAATCAAGCAGTTCTTTCTGGCTGTTCTTATAAATGGTGGGATTCCAATTTAGAAACTGCTGATTTTTAATTCTAATTTTATAGAAAGGAGACTAGTGTACCTATGTGAATGTGGAAGAAACCACTTTATTTCTGAACAAGAGGGAGTCTAAATAATTCCACATCTTCATTTTAAGTCCTTATGAACAATAAGCACATTTTCTATCTTCTCACTAAAGCTAATTATTAAGAGGCTGTCTGCTTGTGCATGGCACAAAAGGCCATTTCATTTAGAGATCAATCATTAAGAAAGAAGTATATGTGACCCCATCCCCACCTCTTAGGGTTGATGAATCACAGAGAAGATGGCTTCACTATAATCCATTACCTTCAATATTACCATTAATATAACAAAAGCAAAGAGGAAAGACTAATGACCTTTTCATGGTTAAAATATTACTTGGTATACAATCGTTATTATTTCTCCCTTTTTCCCTTTCTCCTACATTCCACACTGAATTCCAAAGAGAAACTAGAATGACAATGGGCTTGTATTCCAAAGTGATCCTAATGTATTTGCAATCAAGAGAGAGAGAGAGAGAAAAAAGAGAAACACAATTTTTATTATTATTATAATTACAAGCAGTACATGTTGGGATTCTAAAACTGGAATGTACACTGTGGAGTGGATAAAATAAAGATGTATTCCCTTTCATCATCGCCATCAAAGAGCAGGGAGCTAAGAAATTTGCCATTAGATGACAGATTAGCAGTGACACTGATTTCTCTGTTTACATGATTAAGTGCCCTGGTGTGGTCTAATGGATGTTGGGAGATGCCTCAATTTCTGAAGGTGAGACAGAAAGGATACAAAGTAACAAAGAGGAAGAAGATAAAAGCTTGCCTGTAGCAAAACATTTCATAGAAAAAGAAGCATCTGATGGTGACTATCAGATTTATAGGACTGAAATATATCTTCATGCACTTTGTAAAATACATCACAGAGAAATAGTTACTTAAATGCAGTTACACAAATGGTTAGTGCAAATACATTGTCAGCACAGATTTGAAACAATTGTCAGATATTTCATGCACAACTTAGGAGTGTCTTTTATTAATGAGAAACAGCAAGTAAAGCATAACACATTGTGGCTTTATTCTGTCACTTGCCTGTTAAGTCATAGGATTGCTCCATGAAGACATTGGTCCCTCTAAGAAGCCTGGTCCCACAACCTGAAGAACTCCCTCATTCCATCATCCAGCAGATCTCTCCCTGGGAAAGAGAATTAAGAAACTGTTTAATGCTGCAGTTTTTACAGATTCTAATTCTGTTCTACCCTATATCTGGCTCCCTGGTACTCTGTATCATGTAGACTATCCCAGGCTAAACCTTGAGTTAGAGTATGTTAGCACACCCTAAAAATAAATAAAAGTCAGATAATTTTCATGAATCAGGATATTTTTCTAAAGATTCTCCCCTAAGCTTCCCAAAGTCACACTGGCTGTAAAACGTTTCACTTTCTCCTACTTTGAACTGACTACTTTGAACTGACAGTTCTTCTCCAGGTTGTAAAGAAGAGTGACATTTCCCTTTAAGACCCCATCATGTTGACCTGGACATATAATGCAATATTCTCTTATAATGTCCACTAATGTTAAAGCCCAAACATGACTCCCATTGTTTGTGTTCTATTCTCCTAATACAGCTCATTCCTAAAAGATAGTTTTGTCCTGGCCCCTTTCCTGGACCAAACCACTAATCTAAGGTCCTGTAAGGTGAATGCTCTAAAGAAATATCTCGGTGGAAATTCTCTAGTAAGTCTTGACTACAATCCCTCCTCATAACCACCAAGCCTATGCACGTACCAAAAACTCAGGTAGTCATCGTTAAGCCTGAGGAAAAGGAGGTCTAGCAACAGGCCCAAATGGGAACCAGCTCAAGGGGAGGCCTCAAGACCTGATGCTATCACTGTGGATAAAGTGTGCTCACAAAAAGGGAACTCTCATGACTGCCCTTCGAAAGACCCAACAAACAGCTGAAAGAGTCAGATGCAGATACTTACATCCAACCAGTGGACAGAAGCTGCTGACCCTTATGGTTGAATTAGGGCAAATCTAGAAGGTGAGGAGGAGGGCAACCTTCTAGGAGGACCAGCAGTCTCAACTAACCTAGATCTCTGAGATCCATCACCTATCAGGCAGCATTCTCCAGCTGATATGAGGCCCCGACACATATACAGCAGAGGACTTCAAGGTTTGGACTCAGTCAGGGAAGATGCATCTAACCCTCAAAAGACTGGAGGCCCCAGGGAGTGGGGGTCCGGTAAGGTGGATGGTGGGGAGTGGAAACATCCTCATGGAGATGGGGTCCAGGGGCATGGGATGTGGAACAGTCAAAGGGTGGACCGGGAAAAACAATAAAATCTGGACTTCAAAAAGAGATTAAATTAAACAAAATACTGAGAGTAAAAAAGGTGGGATATGACAAAGCTGTATCTATTAGCCTTTTTTCACCTACAAAATATATTCCCCTGCCCAGAAAGTTCCAAAATATCACAGCTGTTACTTGAATAATCTCAATCTACAGCTCAAAATTCATAAAACTCATCATTTGAATTTAAATTTGATATGGGAAGACTTTTCATTTAATAAATCCTGGGACAGTTTCTCCATCTGTGGACCTTTGAAAAGAAAACACTCTATCTGCTTCCAAACATCCATGTACAGTTTGAAATTCAAATAGGACCATCTCTATTCGGTTGTAAGACCCACAGCAAACTCTGGCATGGAACTCGCTGACTTCTGTTTTCAGGACACCATGGTCTAGGGATCACAATATTTCCCAGTGTGCTCCTAGCTATTCCTTCTTGACTTTTAACATACTTCTAACTTAAAAAATAAATAAAGGAAGGAAGGAAGAATGCATGTGGGCCTAAGTCATTTTATGAGTCCATGTATTTCTTGTGGGATGCTGGACTTCCAAAGGCATCCTCTCATTTCTCTTCTCTCTGCTATTTTTGTTCTATACTGACACTATTTCTGCTGATTTAATATTTTTAAGCCCCTCTGGGTCTTTTGTGTTTGTCGCAGGGATTCTCTCTACAGATGAAAGGCTTCTCCACAGACCTGTCTAGCCGTTCTGTTGAGCTGGTTGAGAGGATCTGTGAGGCATATTAATAATCTCTTCAAAAAGAGAACTATGTGGCCCAACACTTCAAGTACTATGCTCATGCAAGGGCTTAGCAAAGGCTCTCTCTATCTCAAGAGCATACGCTCTCCTGACAATTCTTGCTGTAGTGCTTTATATAACCTACATATCTCGAGAATCCCCTAATAATAATTGATCCATTAGTTTGTATCTCTTCTGTTGTAACTAGAGAAAATCAAGCTGTATCCCCAACAGTTTACCTCTAAATTATTCAGTTAAAATGTGAGTTCTTTACAGATGTTTCTTTCTGTCCAGCTGTAGAACATAATTCAGTTATATCTACTAGCACTAAACAAGTACTCCTTCCCAACTACTTCCAATAACATGATCTAAATTTCTTTTAGAATCATTACTATTAATGAATCCTTGAACATGTGTGGTTGCTCAGACATTCTGTAATATGGTATAGATTTTCTTGGCCATCATTTTCTCCTCCTCTGTGTCTGTAGAAATAGCTTTAACTATCATAACTTTTACCAATGTCTTCCAAGGTAGTTGACTTTTTTCTCTCATACTTATTAAGTTTCTAATGACTATTAACAAGTTCTGATCATCTTAAACAATAGACTATCATTGCAAATGAATTAAAATAACAAACATTTATTCCCCTGTAGTGCTGGAGGTCAGACTATAAGCATTAATTATGCCAAGGCAGAATTCTTCCCACAGACTTCAGGAAGATTTTGTTTTGTTTTCCTTGCTTTTGCCAACTCAGATATGTGATTGCACTTCTTAGTAGCACCTTACAAACATGAAGGCTAATTCTTGTATTTTTACATGTCCTTCCTCTTTCTTGCTTTTTTGGTTTTCTTGTTTTGTTATTATTATTGTTCTTGTTACTACTACTACTACTACTACTACTACTACTACTACTACTCAATCTTTTTTTTTTCACAGTCCATTCATTATCCCCGTGGTCTGTGCTCTGACTGTTCCTTATCCCATTCCTCTTTCCCCATCTCAAAAAGGATATCCTTACTCCCCACCCCCACCCCACCAGACCTCCTTACGGTCAAGTCTCTTGAGGGTTAGGTGCATTTCTTTCTCAATGAGGCCAGACCAGACCAGGCAGTCCTCTGGCATATATGTGTCAGGGGCTTCATATCAGCTGATATATACTGCTTGTTTGGTGACTTGGTGTCTGAGAGATCTCGGGGGTCCAGGTTAGTTGAGACTGCTGGTTTTCCTATGGGGTTGCCTGCCTCCTTAGCTCCTTCTTGCTTTTCCCTATCAACCACAGGGGTCCCTGGCTTCTGTTCATTGGCTGGGTGTAAGTATCTGCATCTTAATCTTACAGGTGCTTGTTGGGCCTCCCAGAGGGCAGTCATGCCAAGTCCCTTCTGTAAGCACACCCTAACATGAATAATAGTATCAGGCCTTGGAACCTCCCCTTGAGATGGATCACAAGTTGGGCCAATCACTGGACCTCCTTTCCCTCAGGGTCTTCTCTATTTTTGTCCCTGCAGTTCTTTTTTTTTTTTTTTTTTTTTTTTTTTCGGAGCTGGGGATCGAACCCAGGGCCTTGCGCTTCCTAGGCAAGCGCTCTACCACTGAGCTAAATCCCCAACCCTAAACAAATGCACTGACTAGTTTTTTGTTTTTTTATTTTTTTTTTGGTTCTTTTTTTTTCGGAGCTGGGGACCGAACCCAGGGCCTTGCGCTTCCTAGGCAAGCGCTCTACCACTGAGCTAAATCCCCAGCCCTGCAGTTCTTTTATACAGGAGCAATTCTAGGTTGGAATTTTTTACTGTGGGATGGCAACCCCATCCTTCTACTTGATGCCCTGTCTTTCTTCTGGAGGTAAACTCTTCAAGTTTCCTGTCCTCACTATTAGACATTCCACAAGAACTTGCTGGCATTCCTCCATACTTCCTACCATGAAAACTCTGCACTAATCCTTTGAAAATGTAACCCCCCCCCCCAACACACACACTTAAGCACTTACTCGTCTAAGAAACTCATGCCTGGGTCATGTTTTCTTTTCATAGTAATAGAACAACGACTAAGACAGGTATCCTACTCCATTGCTCTCTGTCTTATTGCCTTGAGACAACTCTTATCCATTTATACTAGACTTGCTGGAAAGTGAACTCTGAAGATTTGCCTGTCTCTACTCGCAATCTCCATAATTGAGATTATTGACACATGCAGCCTTGCCTGACTTTTTACGGATATAAAATAGAGACTTGCTTCTCCATGCTTGCAGAATAAGCATTCTAATGGGTGGAGCCAATTCAAATGGAAGGAATAAGTGGATGAGGGGAGGCTTAGAAGACTCAGACCTAAGTAAAGAAGGGAACATTCAGAGACGTAGAATGTTGGGAGAATTCACTCAGACTTAAGAACACAGAAAATAATTTTCTTCAAATTCAAGTGTACGTCAATATTTGAAAGAGATACTCTATTAAAATTATAATAAGTGTTATTCATATCTTTGTTCTGTGTGGATCTACAATGTCTAGTCCCAATCCAAAAGTGTGACTTGCCTGCTTCATGATTAGAACAGGCCCATCAGATTGTACTTACTGTGCTGTAATCCCCAGTAGATAGCTAAGCAAAGCACAAATTGAGCACAGTTTGGGTTTTGGGTTCCCCACTAAAAGTTGACTCCTAGTGGTAAAGAAGTGATTTCATGAAAATCTTCAGTAGACTTGTTTAAACATTCAGATTTTACACTACTGTAGCATAGCTCAGTAGCTACTCACATTCTAACATAAAATGTAGAAAATTATTAGTGACAGAAACCCAAGGCTTATAGGCAGAATTTACAATAACAGCAAACACATGACATAGCATCCTTTCTACCAGCAATATATCAATGTATAGGAATGATTTGTCAGTAACCAAAAGATATGAGGCTAATTATATAAGGTCTGATAAACAAAAAAAGCAAAGACTATTTGAGCAACAGGGGAAAAACTACACACACACACACACACACACACACACACACAAACACACACACACAAACACACACACAGACTTGCACACACTCACACACACATATGCACACACACAGAGACATGCACATACATGAACAGGAAAACTGATTTTAAAAACAAATGAGGAATAAGCATGTGTACAAAGTTCATCTGACACTCCATAATATACAGGGCATCATATGACAGGCACACTTGAGAAAAATCACAGGTATGTGCTATTGGATGTTCTTAGCTACCAGCTGCTTTCTATAATATCTGTCCTCTGATATCCAAATAACTATCTTTAATATAAAAATACTCCCCTGCCACTAACAATACCCAATACAAGTTCCTAATTTTTGCCATTCATTTACAAATTAATCTCTCAGGAAGTAACTACTTGTCTTTTGTTTGAGTTCCCTGCGACCTATTATACTTATATGGAGTCCTTATAAAATGTTTACTGACCAAGAATAATGATACATATTCTAATAGGAAACGGTATAAAGAAAGGGCTAAATCTACTCTGAATCACATCGAGAATGGAATAAATGGATATGTAAACATATTCAGCAATGACATCAGTGAATTTAAATATAACTGTGCTAAAGAAGACAGATACAGGGCAGGACTTAAGTAACAGAAAGAACACTAGTAAATCTGATATACTTTGACTACAGGGAACATAACAACAAAAGCAGTGAAGATAATTTAAGTGTGCAGTCTCAGAATCTCCATGACAAATAGCTTGTCAAACTCACTTCCTAGGTGATGACTAAAAGCATATCAATACTTTAAAAGAATTTATTAAATTTTATAGCCTACATTTTTGGAGTGCAGTTCAACTAGGTTTGGGCAGATTGGCATGAATTGTATATAGAACCACTCTCAATATAGTAAAACAAAGCACTAGGGAAATGGCAGGTTAAAGAAAAATTTTCATCTGTGATAGTGTCAAATGCATTTATTACCAGGAAAAAAGTCAAGATGAATGTTAACGCCAAATGATGTTAGAAGCTGATACCTACAACATTTAAATTATGCATTAAGCTAGATATAAAAAAGCATGACAAACACTCTAAAGAATATTCAAGAACTCAATGCAGAAAATGTACTTCTCATGTTAATGTGCCTTTCCTCAAAGTACTCCTAGGATTTCTATACTTGATATGCACAAATAAAGAATACAATCTCAGAAGTCTCTGTCTCATGGAAAGTTGTTCTCTTATATGCACAGAGAAGTTGACGAGGCACAAATAAATAAAATGCAAGCCCTCTTATGCCTACAGATCTTGTTCGAGGGATTTTCATCCATGGCAACTCAGAAATGTGTTGTTGCCCTTCCACTACGTTTAAGTGAACCAAGATTCTATCATTATGAGCACGTATAGCTCATACCATGGCTTCAATTGATGTCAGTTGATAGAGAAGCTGGGAACATGAAGTTATTAACTCCAGTGTTGTTCAAATTATGTGGTTAATGTTTACAAAGTGAAGAAAAGGTGATTAGCTAAATACCTTGATCAATATTTATTGAATACATTTCTACTCTAGCTATTCCTCTGAAAAAAATAATTGAGATTTGAAAATTGCTGTTACCCTTATTTGCTGTTTATAAGTCAATGTTTGGCTTATTTCACTTCTGCTCTTATTCTGTTTTCATTTATAAAGTCAGGGCAGACATCTGAGAGCTTAAAATTCCCTAAAATTTAAAATTTTGATACAATAAGATCAGTAAATTACTTTATAACAAGAATAAAAATTGAACTCTATATCTGAAAAAGAGAATAACAAAAACTTGAACTTGTAATTTACTTGTTTTCATATGTAAAATTTTACTTATCAAAATATTTAATGTTTTTATATGTGTAATCAACTAAATGTGACATCCGCTATCATTAATAGATACTTTAATGTACCCCATTGTTCTTTTTACTAAGAAAGCTCACCTGATCCTGCTTACTGCTCTGATTTCACCATTTTTCTGTGTCTTTCTTAACAGCTTAATTAATCATTTTCTATACACAGCACACTTGGTAATACTGGCGCACTCTTTTTCCACATTGTCTTTGCAACCACTAAAATTCTTCCCAGCTTTGCTCTTGTCTCTGACACTTCCATTCATCTTTATCTTCTAAGTAAAGTCCACTAATTTCCACTTTTATTTTTGTTTTCTAGTTTACTTTAATAGTTGGGGGAATGAAAAAGAACTTATCTACAGGTTTACCTTCAATTGTGATGTTATATATTCTAATTTATTTTCATTATCAATTTCTGCACCTTGTTCATGTTGTTTAATTAAATCCAACTGTTTCTTTTAAAGAAAACAGTAGCAGCATTTAGTGTATATTCATTAATAGTACAAAATTTTAACCTATGCTCTGGGATATTTGTTATTTAAATTCAAGAAGCTCAATATGGATGGATCCCATGTCTTCTTGAGACATCTTTGGATGTAAGGTGCAGTGCTTAAAAATATGTTTCTAAGAAAGTAATAGAATAATCAGCTTGGATTTAAACAAATGTGTAATCATGAAATATGTGCTAAGAAGTGGAGAGAAAATGACACTATCATCCAGCTGAAAATATAAAATAATGTATTTGAATATACTAGCCAACACTTGATGTCTTTTATTCACTATACATTTGTGTGTAAATTACAGTTGAATCTTTAGCTTTTGAGTATTGGGTAACATTTATGCAATGTACTAGGAGTAGAGCATAACATTACATCTCTTACAAATATTAAGAAGATAGCACTATGAAGATCATATTAAAAGGGTAATACCCTACTTCATTTCTAATTCAAACACCACTTCATGGTAAAAGTCTTGGAGACACGAGGGCTATAAGAGTCATACCCCAACTTAATAAAAGTGATTTACAGGAAGTCCACAATTTTCTAATGAATAGAAAATCAAAGCATTTACACCAAAATAAAAATCAAGATAAGGTTGTCCATTCTATTTAATATAGTATTTTATATCTTAGCTAGAACAATAAATCAGCAGAAGGATATCAAAGAGAAACAAATAGGAAAGGAAGAAGTAAACATATATTTACTTGTAGAAGGCATAATCATATACATAAGTGACCCTAAACTCCACCAGATAACCTCTGCGGCAGATATTTACACACATGTACTCACACACACACACACACACACACACACACACACACACACACACACACACACACAAATACATAAGAGTTAATCTAACCAAAAAGTGAAAGGTTTGTATAATAAAAACTTTAAGAAGACATTGAAGAAAGGAATTGAAAAAGATATCATTTGAAAGGGAAAGCTATAAAATTCTCATGAATCAGTATGATTAAAAATAAAAACAGTCATCTTACCAAGACAAATCTAGAGTCAACATAATCCCCACTAAAATTCCAACTAAAAAGATAACTTTCAATTTCATCTATAAATACACACACACACACACACACACACACACACACACGCACAGAGAGAGAGAGAGAGACAGAGACAGAGACACAGAGACAGAGAGAGAAACAGAGACAGAGAGACAGAGAGAGACAGAGAGAATAAAACAAATAAAAAGGCAGGATAGCTAAACCAATTCTGAGTAATAAAATAACTGCTGGAGGTATTGTTTTTCCTAATTTTAAACTATACTATAGAGTTATTGTCATAAAAACACTATGGCATTAGCATAAAACCTTCATGTTATTCAATGAAATCACATTGAAGACATAGACAATTGTTGACAAACACCTATGCAAACATTTCACACACACACACACACACACACACACACACACACACACACACACACAAAGCAAAAATACACATTGTAAAAAGACAGAATCTTTAACAAAAGGTACTGTTCTATCTTGATGGCTGCAAGTAGAATATAAAATATCCATATTTATCACTGTATACAAAAGTCAACTTCAATAGGCTCAGGGACCTCAACATAAGGCCAGATACATTGAATTTGATAGAAGAGAAAGTGCTTTGATTGGCACAAGAAAGAAATTTCTGAACAGAACACCGATAGCATAGGCACTCAGAAAAACAAGTAAAAAAAGCTGACATACTAACTAAATTATTAGCATATAACACTGCAATTATTATTAATTCTGGCAAATAAGAAGGGTACAAAAGTTCTAGTGTTAGGGATTGTCAGACTGATTAATTTCAGAGGTGTACTTTATTTGTTTTAAAATATGGACATTTGTAGCAATATTTATTATATATTGTATACTATTAATTTCAAACCAAATTTTGAATTCTTCTTGACAATGTTATATTCCAAGACAAGAACAATCGAGTGAGTACAATGCATATATAAATTCCCAAAAACATGGATTTAAATCTTCAGAGTGGCAATTTTTTTTCTCATAGTCTCAAACTAGTTAAAAGAGTAAGTAAAATCAAATTCTCAACATTAGAATGAACTAATAAATTGCAATGTATTCTTAAAACGGGATGTTGAACAAACAATGCTAATGGGCCATGAGATGAGTTCTCAGCAGCTGAAAGACACTTCTCTCCAGCTGGAAAACACGAGATCATTTTTCTGGACACACATGATCGAAGGAGGGAATCAGTTCTTCCAACTTATCTTCCTACCTCTACATGTGAACTATAGCACATGTGCACCAACACACACACACACACACACACACACACACACACACACCATCACACTAAATAAAAAAGTAAATGGGATTTCAAAACTATGTCAATAAATATACGGCTAGATACATGCATTGACAATGTAATATTGGACAAAAGAACAACACTTACAAAACATCATCTGGTTGTGGTAATAAGATCCTAAGAGCTGCCCCTTCCAAAACAAGAGGACCGCATAGGAACTCACTATGATCTTCCTTTGTCTGGAGAGTGGTTATGTAGATGTTTTCATTCTAAAGAAGTTTTCAGTAAGTTTATGTTCAGTGTGTGCACTTCTTGTTTGTCTTGTATTTGAAGGACACTTACGGGCTAAGACGTGTATGGTTCTATAGGTTACAGTGTTCTGTTTGTTAGCATGAGGATATGAGTTCAAATCCCTAGAATCCTTATAAAACTTTGTATAGCTGACTTTCTTATAACCCCAAAATTTGCAGAGACATTTAGATTCAAGGTCTGCCTGCCAGTCAGCCTAGCTCAAATGACAAACCTCTAGTTGAAAGAGAGATTCTATCCTTAAGGTCAAAATCAGAGAGCAATAGAAGACATCTGATTTCCTACATATATTCACAGAGGCACATCTACTCATGTACCACAGATACATGATACTCCCACACATGTATACACACACACACACACACACACACACACACACACACACACACACACACATGAGTGGATACAGAAGGTATCATGTCTATATATCTCTATTTATCACTTGTTTGCTACCAGTTGTCTGCAAGACTAACATGCATGCCATAAAAGATCAATTAGTATTTCATGATGAAGAGAATATTAAATAACTCTGATGGGGAGTTAAAGCTTCTTCAGAAGGGAGTTGCTAGCATAGAAATCTGTTGGGATAAACCAAGAGATGAAAGAGGAAGAAATGAGTTGGATCTGCTATAAGATCATTTCTGAGCATTACAAACGTAACTAGGATTATACTGGGCCAGTAAGTAAGTGCTCACAGCATCTGTAGAAAACAAAATTTGGTTGAGGCATTTTTCTAAAGACAATTTAAGTTACTATAGAGTTAGAAGGAAAACATAAGCTTTTCTCATTAATCATACTAATTATCTCACTGGGAAAGTCTGGATTTTAGTATTTCGATTTGGATGTTACAAAATCACAGTGGGAAAAAGTTTTGTTTACACAATCACTAGAATGTGGAACTGTAGGAGACGATCAACTCCCGAACAGCATATTGTGAAGCGTGAGTTAAATTAATGCACTGGCATATCTTCTGCCGGTACTTTTGATGATAAAGAGTTCAAGACTATTTTTGAATTGTGTAATTAAGAAAATGTGAGAAAAAAGAAAACTACATATGCCCAAATCTAAGGTGACCTCCCTACCACAGACTAAATCTATCCCCAGAACCACTGAAACAGCACCGGCCCTCGAGGATCTAATTTCACATTCAGCAGCATTCCTAAAGGAATGAAAAGAAAAGCCCAGTCCACTAAATGTGAACTTCGTCTGTCAGGCAGCAGTATGACCATACCGAAAGCCGCATTTCTATTAGGCTAAAAAGTAGAAAGTCAAGAAGAAGACAAGTCTATGTTTCCTCAGGAATAGCAACTTTTCTGAGGCTAGCATAGCTTCCCAGAAGCATTCTGTCTCCCTGCAAAATGCTATAATTGTTATTACAACTTCAGACTGCTCAACAATCCTCAATGTTATTTGGAAAATGAGGTCACTTATGACAGATAAGCTGGAAATTATAAATGAGGGAGTGAGAAATTGTATAGATAAAAAATGAATATATATGTTCATAAAGATGTGCATGTATACCTTTAAAACCTGTTCAAAATTCATTCTTATTATCATGTGGCTGTGACAAACAAGAAACCACTGAAGAGAGATAAAGACACCCACAGTGTAACAATATGAGCCGGAAACAGTTACATCACCAGAAAGCCAGTTCAGCGTCCACTCCCTTTTCCAACCTCCCAGTGTTGACAATATACACAAACATTTCATGTGTCTCTCCAATTCCTCTGTTTGCCTTCTCCCCTCTCAAGATACTGGGAAAACTCTCCAGAGAGACATAGTAGAGAGTAAAACCTTATTTTACCTGCCTACAGTGAATGGTCAGGTCAAACATGTTCTAGCATATTCTCTAACTGTATGCTAAGAACACTCAAGGAGAAAAGCATGCAAGTAAAGTGACAAGGGTAAAGATTGGAATGAAGACTACAGCACATATACTTAATGGACAGTTCCAAAATCCTTACTATATTTGTCTTATGAGAACTCTACTTTCTTGGTTTTCAAAAAGGATCTTTGGACCACCAAACGTTGCATTGATCAAAATTTGGCTTATTCAAATGATTCACTCAACAATGGCTCAGAAGCCAATTTGAAGACCACCAGTGTTTACTTCAGTGTTTTCCACTGTAGTTCTCATTGTAGCCTTCTCCCATGCTAAGCAGAGAATTTAGGACACACAGTCATCATGGTCACATCGTAATCCTCCTGTTGGAATGGCTTATTCCTTGCTATTCTGAACTCAGTTTTATTAAAACAACAACTTAAAATTCCAAGTGAATAGACATTGAAGGAGTGGGAAAGAAATATGCAATCCGGAGAGGAGAAAGAGTTAGGTTAGGATAGCTATGCAACATCCATCTACTAAAAGCAGCACAGCATCCAGGGGCAAATGTTCTACAGTGGGGGAGGCTATGCCCTGCTTTGCTTCTCATAGAACTGGCTCTGTGACCTTAAGTAAGTCCCTCTCCTTCTCTATCTTTAGTGTAACCTTGTTGACTATGGGTCTGTAATAATATCTTGTCTTGGGATTGTTTCAAGAACGTCATTAGATAATGTCTCTGAAAGCACTCTAGGAGACTTCTGCAGCTCTGCAAATACAAGGGATAAGAGATTGGAAAGCTGCCGCTGGGTGGCTCCTTCTCAAATATGCCCAGATATTAACATTTCAGTGGAGAAAAAGAAGTGCTAATATTTCTCACTGACACTTTACTACCACAGACAAAGTAATCTAAGATGAAATAATGTATTTTTCCTTGAGACTCAATAAAGCCAGTTTCATTTTTAATTGGAAACTTTGTGGCACATCAACACATCCATTTTTCCTGAAATGACCTTTGTGAGAAGCAAAAAAATGCTGCTCACCAATGGATAAATCTGATCACTGGGAGTCCTGTTTTTGTATTGCTTTTGACCTTTCTCTGTGACCTTGAATTTGTCACTTCTCATCCAAGCACCACAGTAGTATATAGGTATATGTATGACTACATCATGTAAGTATGCATATATAAGCATGTATACACATGTGCATATTTACATGCCTATTACTCAATGTTTGCAAAGAATTAACTTCAGCTTGAAGAATAAAGAAAACCACATAGCTCCTAATGATTATAAAGATACAGTTTCATACTTGCTTTGCATCTTTCCTTCAACAAATAATGCTAATCACGATGCCATCATCCATATCTCACTGAGTTATGAGGTAAAAAAAGATAGCATGGGAGAGAACTCTGCAAAGCTGTACATAATTGCAAAGTGATATTATTACCAAACATAAAACTATCAGCAGCATACAGGAGCAAAGTAAAACATTTCACAAAAAGAAGAACCTAAAGATTTATTTACAGTGTTTCTGCTCCATTCGTGTCCACATGTGTGTAGTGTGTATTTGTGCGTGTGTGTGTGTGTGTGTGTGTGTGTGTGTGTGTGTGTGTATGTGTGTGTGGGTTTTATTTACACAAGCAACTAGTTAGGTAGATATATAGTACAGACTACTGGGGAAATAAGATGAATATCAGTTGAAGAAGCAAGTTAAGTAACAAATCAGTCCCATTATTGGATCTGAGTCTAAACTCTCTACTGAAACAGCTGACACAGCTTCCCTGTTGCTCCAAAAACCCACATGCAGTTTCACTAAGGCAAGGAGTCCTCAGATTCTAATAAACAGTAACTTCCACCACAGAAATATTCAAGATGGTATTTTCCAACTTAAAAGATTATAAAACATGTTTGCAGGAAGGAAACAAAATGAATTAAATTAATATCACAACAAAATAATTTAAATAAGAAGGTATTATCTTTCCTTACCCCCCTTAAAATAGCCATGCCTACATCAGTGTTTGTTTAAAAGTGAAGCTAATGCTTTCTTTGTCCTTACGTACTTTGATTGTGGACTATAAAGCAAAATTAAACATTTCAGCAATCACATGGTTAAAAGAATTATTTGGAGACTTCATAAACTCCAAATTCTGTTATGCTTCCTATGTGGATTATCATACCAGGCAAAATACAAAGGGAACTTAATACCAGATATATAAAAACCAGGAGCTTAGCTTCTAATATCCCCTTTCCAATCAGGTATGGATTTGCTAAACATTTCACTGCTGTCATCTTTTAAGTAAAACTCACAACTAAATCCACTATCCTAAAACACTGTTGAGTTATATTGGTACAATTTTCAAAATTTATTTGCAACCTACATAAGCAGAATGAGATAAACTCCATGGGCATGCAAAATCTGGAAACCACTTAGAAACAGCTAACAGGGTGCATATAAATCAGGCAACCAGAATTATATATATGAAATGATGATTTCAGAAAAAAATCATTATTGAATCTCTCACTGATCTAAATGGATATGAATTAAAACTTCTTTCTTACAGCAGGAAGATAGCTGTTAATATTTATCTAACATCAAGCAAATGCTACATCTATGGTAAGAATATCTGTACAATATCTCATTTATTTCCAGCAACACAACCCCCAAAGCAATTAATTTCTCTATGATTAAGCCAACTGATAGGACATGGGATGAGACCCCCCAAGATGGGCCAAAAACACTCGACTCACAAATATCAGAGACAGAGTTCAATGCTGAGTCTCTTCCCAGCCCTACATGCACATCTGTTTCATGAATAATCTCATCTCACTGTGCCATTTAAAAATATGAAGGGCTTTAAAGCCAATGAATAGAATCCAAAGTACAGGTTCATTCATTCATTCATTTGACAAAGAATCATTAAGTAACTTCACTGTCAAGTCTAGTGGAAAACACAGTGGTGGAACAGAGAAATATAGGTGTAGCTCTTGTGAGGTTTAAACTTTAAGTATTTGAACCCTGGCTTTCTAAAACCACCTGATAAGTGACAATAAACTCCACAAACTCAATGCCTGGTATAGTGAACCCCTTTACTCCTACTACTGGCTGATGGCACAGACTAAGTAGTAGACTTGTTAAGCCCATTTCTTTGCGGTAAAATAGAGATAATAGAAAACAGTACTATCTACCTTAAAGTGGTATGCGTGGGAGGAATAATAGAAGACATAAAGTTCATACTAAAAAGAGATGCATATGTTCATACGTGTATATATAGGTAAAAAGCGTTCTGTTTATTAAAGCAAAGACGTCTAATACTTTAATTGATAAAAATACTAAAGATGTGACATGATGACAACACTTCCTGTCGGATCAGAAAGTTTTGAAGTCACTGCTCTTGTCAACCTGTGGTAACTAGCTAGAATCATAACTGCGGGAGAGGAAGACTTGCCATTTCCATTGTGATATGTAGTATTGAGATAACAGAGTTAATAAACATACTTTTGGACTTTTTCTCTTGTGGATTTAAATTTGCTAACCAGATGGAATTGCTTCACACCCTCTGGGCAGTGACAGTAAGGCATCCTGTCAGAATGAGGTGACAAGTTACCATGCTTCTGACACCATGGCCACAGCACTGCTCAAAAAAGAAGTCACCTGTGCTGGAAAGAACCATATCCCAGGGAGCTAACTGTCCCAGAGAAGTAATCAATAGGCCAATGCTATTCTCTGTGGTTATGTGGTAAAGTAGGGAGATGCAGCCGTACGGGGAGTGGAGTCTCATGATGCTTCAGCCCATCATTGAGTTGAGAACCTTTGAGTCTTCTGAGTGTCTGGTCAAGACACAATTGTCAGATAAAAGTACACACTTGATGGTGAGAATGTGTCAAGTAGGGAAGGCTCACTGCTAGCAAGGAGGTGCAAACAGGGGACAATGGAGAGGAGGAACTTGCTGTTTTAGTGACTGGATATATTGCAGAGAAAGAGTTGAATATAGGATATGAATATAGGATAATTCTATAGATGGTGATAAGAAATGGGGAATATGTGTTTATTCCCTGGGGTATTTATATATAGGATTTGTTCTTGTTCTAGTTGTTGACATGGTTCTGGTTGAGATAGAGTCCTTTACCTCAGTGTGCCCTCTATCATACTATGTAGCTGAGGTAATCTGTCACTTCTGATTCCCCTGTCTTTACTGCTACATTGTTGAGAGTATAGATGTGTACAATCCTACCTGTTTTCTGAGGTGCTAGGAATCACACCCATGGCTTCATGCATGCACCCTACCTACTGCACTACACCGTCAGATATGAGTCCTTTTACCCTCTTTTTCTCCTTTTCTCTCTCTTTATTTGTCTTTCTCTCTCTTCCTCCCTCCCTCCTTCTGTTCCCGCCCTTCTCTCTCTCTCTCTCTCTCTCTCTCTCTCTCTCTCTCTCTCTCTCTCTCTCTATCTCTCTCTCTCTCTCTCTCAGCATGTGTGGATGTGTATTAATATTCATTTAGACATACCTCTGCCACAGTGTACATATGGAGGTCAGAGGACAATCCTGAGTGTCCTCCATGGTCTTTCACCTTGTTTTTCACAGGGTCTTTTGTTACTGTTGCAGATCCTGAGCGAGATGGCTCTTGAACCAGTGGGGATTGTGCCATCTGTACGTCACCTCAAGATAAAGCAGTAGAGTTATGCTCCCACACTACTCCCTCTGGTTTTATGTGGGTTCTCAATGTTTGCCCTCAGATCTTCATGCTTCTGTGGCAAGCACTTTCCTAACTGGACAGTGCTCTTAATTTTCATTCTAATTTTGGTTTAGGCAAGAGTGAGGGAACAAAAGACAGAAACAGATCTGCTCATGAGAAAGATCCTGGGAAAGGCCTAAGAGAGATAGCTGACTGGTTGCAACTACATTTTGCTTCCAGAAGGCATAAGGTTGGATCCATAAATTCATGTCAGGAAGCTTAAAATATCCTGTAAGTCCAGCTAATTGAGGATCTAATACCTCGGACCTTCATGAGGAGTACTTGCATACACACAAACACACACACACACACACACACACACACACACACACCACAAACCTTACCAAACACATTTACACATAATTTAAAAATAAACCTTCCGGTAGCTGCAGAGTAACAGAATTTGATAAAAGAGACTAATTGGGAAGATGTTGAAAAGTCTAGCTTAGAGGTTTTATGGAGTCACTGTGACTCAGGATTAAAGATAAGTGTGCATTATAAATGCATCCCAGAGCTGAACTGAGTGGTAATCACAGAATCTGGTTCGATAATTGAAAAGACTGGCAAGAAATAGAGTGAGAAAGGGGTGAGAGTAAGGGAAGCCCCTTTCTTTGGCCCAGGCTCACCAGAAGGCCAATTCGAATGTAATATTCTCCACTCTCCCTGTCCCTGCCCCTCCACCTATCTTACAACCCCCAATGGCTCCCAATTATTCATCTTGTTCAGACCACAGGAGGATGCTGTGATTGCTGCCCTTGGAGTAAGTGAAAAGCAAGAGCTATCTGCAGGGAGCTGAAGGCCAACTGGGTACAGCATTTACTTAGTCGGGGGTAGAAGTCTTATCTGAGAATCCATTTGTGGGTTTGAGGCCTGTCCTTGTCATCACACCCGGAGCACTCTGAATGCCTCCGCTCTACACAGCCTCTTCTCTGGAGCACGGATCATTTTGTCTCCCACTGGAGGACAGATTTATTCATTTCAGTGCTATCATCATAACGAACAGCTGGTCACTGCTTCTCAGTGTCTCACTTCTCGCACACGTCTGCTTAATCAGCCACAAGTCCCATGGCGAAATACTGTGAAAACCAGAGAAGATGTGTTATGAAAGCAGCTACTCAGATGAACAAAACATACAGACCCTCTGGATAGATACAAGGGGAGAAATCCAGACACTTCATTTTTCTATCCTTTATAAAAATAAATCCCTTTAAGATGCTATGATGAGATAAAGCTTCAGATTGGAATAATCTATTTCATGTTTCTATTCTTTGAACATTTTTATCTGATCTAATTCATGATTTTAAGAAAGTCAGCTAGTATACATCATTTAGGAGGATTAACTATGCAATCAGAGAATGTACAGTAAGTAAGCTGCTTAGATTCACTGGGTGAATAGTAATTGTCCTTACTTATAAGTCAGTCTCCTGCTTCTGCTATGAATTGCTAAGTGCTCTATTAGGTGAAGTGGCCACTAGATCATACCAGAGTAGGGTCTAGGGGAATCTTTCTCCCAAGTCAATATTCCACTTATATCTTTCCACTAGCATTCTGTTATCTCTGTGCTGTTTATTGATATTAAAAGCACATAAACTATAATCAAGAAGATACAACGTAATGATGAAAATAATAATATCTGTCACAACAGTAATAGTAATGTAACTATAGCAAATGAATGAGCGTGCTCACTCGTCCCTACTGTCTAGGTCAAGCATTTTATGTGCGCTTAAGAAAGTGACCTGACTTCTCTGTTTTTCCAGTTCCTTTTGTCTGCTTTATAAATACATTTTGTGTGTATAAATAAAAGTGATTATATTAATACCATTAGCACTTACCTATGCAAAGTTCTGAATGATCATTTATATGTTGAGAAAATGTTCTTCTGTATGTAGAAAATATTCAATAAACACCAATGAATTTATTTTAAATATATGATATTATTGAATTTATTATTACACTTGCTAGAATTGTAAATAATTTGTGGCTTCTAAAAACTTCCTGATGAATAAGCTCTTTACTTACTGAATTATTAGGGGACTCAGACAGTAAGTATTTAGTTCAAATACATCCAATACAAAAGTCTATAAACTTTATGAATTCAGCTGCTGCTATAAAAACTACAATATATACTGTATATTAAACAACACAAACAAATGTCTGTATTATCCCATAGGCCATAGGGGATTATCAACCAGTGGGTCACACCCTTTTGAGGTTGAATAACCTTTGCACAGAGGTTACATACCAGATGTTCTGCATATCAGATATTTACATCATGATTTATAACACCAAAATTACAGTTGTGAAGTAGCAATGAAATAATTTTATGGTTAGGGGTTCCCATAAGGTAAGGCACTGAAGTAAAGGGGTATAGCAATAGGAAGGTTGATAATCAATGCTGTAATCAATGCTGTAGCACAAAGAAGACCATGAGAGGCCTCCAGGATACAACAAAAGCTTGGCATAACTCCATTCCATTGTGGGTCTTGGGACAAATTTATTTCTTTGCTTGCCCATTCACTTTATTAAAAATGTTCAGTTTCTGTGCTGGTCAACCCAAAGGCCCCATTCCCTTGTTAGTTATCACATGAGCATGTCTCCTAACTTCTAGAGGTCACTCTTTTCTTGGCCCATCCTGACTTGCTTCATCAATACGGTTATCTCCAGGTATTTCACACATTGACTCTCTTCTGACAGTCTCTCTGGCGGACAGTTCTGCCTTTCTTTTCCATGTCATGACACCATGATGGCCCAGCACAATGGTCCGGCATGATGGTCCATGACAGTTGCCTCCTGCAGTAACATTTCAATGTCTCCAAGCTCCAAATTGAAGGCATAAGCATTATTTTTGTGGCCCATCATTCTGCCTACTGTTGTGTGGCAACTCTTATTTGTTCTGCAAACACAGTAATAAAGTTGCTAGTGGCATAAAACGGAAAAGATAAATGAGTATTACAAGCAAAAGAGGAAAATCAATCAGGCTTTCTCAAAGGCTAATGTAATTGTGTACAAATCACAAGGTCAATGGTGAAAGAGAGTGGAGTCACAGTAGATCAATTGGTTTGCTTTTAGCTGTTTTATTAAGGTGAATTTTTATTTGAGGGACTACACATATTTAGTATGCAAAACTTGATGAATTTGGATTGTGGAAGCAAGCAGCAGCTTAGTGCCACCATCAAGGTAAAGTCATATCAACAAATCTCCAAATCTTGTGTCTTTTTCTTTTCTATTCTATTTTCTATTGTGTTTTGTGACAGAGTGTGTGCTCAGTGGAGTTTGTGACAAACACCTCAGAAAAGAACTCTGAAAAGAATAAAGATATATGTTCATTCAAGATTCCTGATGTTTCAATCCTAGAAACTAAGTCTGGGTCTGTGGCAAAGTAGAACAAACTAAGTGTCATAGAGATGGGGGCACATACCCCATGTTGGGAAAGCAATCTCCTCCACGGCTCTCCCTCTAGAACCTTTAAAAATAGTATCTCTTTCTGAAGCCCAAACATTCAACACATGAGCCTGTGGGGAAGCATTTCATAATCAAACTGCAAAAACATGAACTGGGTTTCTTTTAAGGTTTTGGGGGTTTTTGTTTGTTTTTAGTGTATGTGATTATATACATGTCTGTGCTTTCTAAACAAACTTGATTTAATATTTTGAACCTTTGCAAAACTGTCAAATTCTACACTAAAATAAAATCCCAAATGTGACATTTTTAAGTAAGCTTTTAGAAGGTGATGAAGCCTAAAAGAGCACGCACTTATGAGTAACATTAGTAACCTCATAAAAGGTATAGAGGATGCTTCATAGGCCCTTCGCTGTCTATCTCTCATTTGCAATAAGAGAACACTGTACTCATTTTCTTTAGAATTCTTATCAGGACACCACTTAGGGATCAGAGACTCACCTAAACATTCTACAGAGACTGAAACTTCAGGAAGCATTTTTTTGCTATTGACTACTGCAAAGAGACTAAAACTCATGAGAATCTATTCCCATAAAGTTTGAAGCACATAATGATATATTATTCAGTACAGGTACCATGATATAAAGTAGATATACAATAAGTAATAGTTTGAGAACCATGCAAACCATTTGTTTTTAAATAAGTAATAAGAAAAATGTGAGGGAAAACTAAAAGGAAGGATAAATACTAAATTTATCTTAATAACAAAGCTCTCAGTATAGAATTATAAAATATCAGTAAATTTTACCATTTAAAATTTATGTTTGAAAATGTATGATCAACAAAATGAAAGGATAAACAAAGACAGAAGAGGAATATTTATCTATGTCTCAAAACATAAGATTATTATCTTTTTAAAAATCATTAAGAAAAATCTTCAATTAAAAACATTAACAGTAGATAATAACAGGCCATTTATGTATGAAGAAGTGTTGGGAATCAAAAATATTTCATGTGAAAAGATACTGCTCAGCACAAACATATACACACACAAAGACATATGTATGCATTGACACATGCACTTAGACACATACACACACAATCTAATGCACATATATAAAACATATAGAGAAGACACATTTTCCTTTTTTAGATTTAAGCAGAGATAAAAATTTACTAAGAGGAGACTTGTTGATAAAATTTCTAAAGGTTTGTCTTAAAATCAGAAGGAAAATAATTAATAAAAAAAATCTTTAGAATGCTGAAGAGACAGAACAAAGATATCAATGTAGGGAGGGATTCAAACTGTGGTGTAAAATCAAAACTAATAAAGAAAGAAAGAGACACATATAAACAAACCCACTCTATGTGTTTATAATCGATGGCTCACATCACAAAATCATTTATTCACTACTTGAGACAAATAAATGAATGGATTTTGGTATTTAAAACAAGTATGTAGGGGGAAACATTAAAAGTCTTCTCAAATACAAATCAAGTTGTAGGGTTTTCTTTGGAATAGAATTTGAAAAGTATTTGAGAAAGAAATTTCAAGCTTTGTGGCCACTGTAAGAAGATTCATAACATTTTGACACATTGAATTGATAAAGCTATATCATTTTGGAAAGAACAATTTTGAAAGAATTAGTGTAGAAAACACACAAATGTAAGACACACACACACACACACACACACACACACACACACATATATATATATATATATTTAATCTCACAGGTGTTATGAAATTTATAAAAATCCTATTTAAAATTAAATTTAGTAATTATATTCTATTTAATGAATCAGAATTAACTATTTTCATTTAACAGCAAATATTTGTGGAACTAACAGGAACTTAAAATATTAGTAAGTAATAGGAATTGTGTAATAAAGATATGCTCACACACTTAAAATTCATTCTTGGAAATGAGATATGATCATTTTATATCTGGCAGAAATTCATAATATTGAACAGGTAGTGATACTTAACTATAGTAAGGAAATAGTAATTTCATTCAGAGTTCACACCATGAGTAGTGAATAATTAAATGAGAGATAATTGCATCTATAAAACACTATTGCCTCCCCAGGCAACTTCACATAGTATGAATTATGTGTGTTGATTGGGGAGAGGGAGGTGCTTGCATCTTTCAGCATCTGACAGGATTTAAAATAGTCAACAGCGAATGAAGACATAAGATTATGAAGTTAAACAAGTCCACAGATATTAAACATAAAAAACCACTTCCCTACAAAGAAAGGTAATATCCATGTATGTAAAGAAAAGGTAGTTTTATCAATACCGCATTTCTTCTGTGGATCACTTTATTTTTATCTTTGAGTTGCCTTCTAATATCCACCCTGTAATGGAAACGTTGAATGGCATCCTCAATACATATTACCAGGAAGCCAACATTTGAATATGTCATGCTATAGCCTATATGTTCTATGGCTCTGACAGTCCTGTACCAAATTAAATACCATCAACCTTGAAGCAGGAGCTGTGTTAACACATACACATACATATATATGCATATATATATGCACTCATACACACACATATATATACACATATACATACATATACATAAACATCATATACATATGATCATATATATATATATATATATATATACATAGCTCAGACAAATAGCTAATTAGAAAACTTTCCACATTCTTAGTATTTCCCTTAATTTTGTACCTAGAGGGGTTGGATCCCCTACTGCAACTACATTGTTTGAAGATGCTTAGGGAGATGCAGTGATTGAAAAATATAGGTTTTCCTTGAGACCACCAGTGATCTTGATTATTTTCAGTTTTCTAAAATAATGTTTATATTAAGGCTCTTAAATATAATATGGACATTTCATAGGCATCATCCAAATGAAAGTTCTTTGTCTCTCTGTAGGGAGTTTCAGGAGAATTTCCAATTAAAGTTTTTCAGGAACCCTGACATTGAATCTAATATCATTAAAAAACTATATTACGAAAAAGGTCAAAAATAATTAATTGATAGATAACAAAGATACAAAAACATAGTTTTTAGAACACTGGACTAAAGTTCAAGCACTCGAGGAAATGGAGTCAGGAATTTGCAGTAAGCATCAGGACAAAGCTAGTTCCATAGTGTAATGCCATGTCTCAAAAAAGAAAAAAGAAATCAAAGAAGAAGAAAGTAATTTTAATATACTTAAGTCATAGAGAGAGGAGAAATAAAGGCAACTGTTTGACAGTAGTGTTAATGAATCCCTACTGATCATTGAGAACCACCAGTTAGAATACCAGTCATCTGTTCTGTTTGCAGCCATTCACATTCAGCCTGCAGAGAAGGGGAATGAGTCACATTTTCGCATATTGCAAAGGGTTAAGCGCGGCAAAGAGACAGCACTAATAATAAAACATGCTCTCATGAATTCACACTAATAACTAGAAAACCAATACAAATTGCAGAATTGGCGAGATTAATGAGAACGCAGAGACATACAATAAGCAAATCAGCCCTACTTCATCAAGCAGATGATCTTTGCTGTACAATCACAAAGATAATTGAAGACTGCACTGGAAGGGAGCCTAACGGTCTAATAAGCACTTGGCTGTGATTCACTTGCCAATCAGAAGGAGACATGACAAGTTTTGAAGCAGATGATGCCTGATTTGAGCAGTGGCCGGATTGTTTATTGATTTCAAATTTGGCTGAGAGAGCGTCAGGATTTAAACAAATTATTCTGAGGGAGGGACCAATCATTCACCGCACATTTAACGTATGCTTTTATCGTGTCTTCAATTTATTCTGTCGCTTTCTCTGTAATCAAAATATTACTTTTATTTTTTTATGACAAATAGATTAGAAATCAAAGCAGTGGAAATGGAATTCCCCACCCAGGAAGCAGGCTGCTAGCATTTCTAAGAATGGAATTTTACTAGTTACATGAAATTGAGCACCGTTTTCTGGATACTTGGTTATGTATGGACTCCTTGAAGACATAGATCATAGTGGCAACTCTGTAGGGAGTTTGTGAAGAGCAAATGAGACATTCTGGATTCATTCAATACTGAATGAAGACTAGATATATAGGACATAGGACACTGTACAAAATTTTTCACATAACTAAAAACGTTAATGTTTGCTTGTAGTAAAGAAGAAAAAGGGTAGTTCATGTTGTGAGGAGCAAAAATGAGGAAAGAGAATGGCGAAGTCCATTCTTCTGCCACCTTGAGTTCTCAAAATAATGCTCAGGGCAGAAAATAAGACATCATTTAGGAAAGGGCAGGACCGGCAGAGAATGATACTCCATGGCTCAATGGACAAAGCATTAAGAAAACTAAAACTCTTCCTGTTTCTTTACACATGGAGAGATGTTTTCAAGCAGGATATAGACAGCAAGAACAATCAGAATAATCAATTATGGCAGTTGTGCCATGCAAAGGGGCAAAAATCTCAGGAGCACTGTCTGTAGTGGCGTGGTGAGGTGTTGCTATTGAAAGGCTTTTGAGTGGAACATGTCTAAGAAGATGCTATTACCAGAGGACCTGCACAGAACATGAACAATTTCATCATCATGATTTCCTCACTACATTGCTTTATTTATTATAAGAATTTAACCTCTAAAAAAGGAGTATGTTCCAATTCCTTTCTCCAAGTCATTCCATAGTTAACACAAATGGCTCTATCGGTTTTCTCAGTTGCTTGAGCAGGAAAACAATTCCTAAAGGAAGGCGCCATTTCTAGCTATGTTAAAAATAATAGGAAGTCTGCCTAAATGCAAGTGGCACAATATTTTCTTTGGCCACTGCCAACTTTTACCCCCTTACAGTACTTCACTTAGTTCTGTGATAAGTCCCACCTCTCTTTCACATTTACAGAAACTAAACTAAAATAAAAAGGGGAATGGAAAATAATATAGAAGACTTTCGTTGAGCATAAAAAAGTACAGAGATGTCTAGGGCCCTCAGCATCATGCAAGAACTGACAGAAGAAGAGAGAAGGCAGCACAAGACACCGGTGAACTAATGAGTAATGGAGCATAATGAGTTTTATACCTGTTGGAGTCTTCTGAAGTTGATGAAACCTATAAATATGCTATTGTTTTACTCCAACTATGATGCTTCATAATTCTTGTCATCCTGAGATGTTCTAGATTCTCCTTAATGCCAAATGCTTGTATATGTCCATGAAGTATATTTTATTTTTTATTTTTGGTAAATAGAGATGAGGAAGCATGCTCTAAATGTTACCAGCATCATCCCATGGGCAGGGGGACAGGAATTTGATAAAAATAAGGTCAGCTGAGAACAGCGCATAAACATCCCTGGCACCCTGCTTACTGACTGGACAGTCACTCTGTTTGTTGGTGAAACTATGCCTCCTCTGCCATTATAGACTACATCCTCAGACTATGAACTAAAGTAATCCCATCCTTCTTAAGTCACATCTCTCAATAATAATTTTCTTTGAAGCAACAAGACAAATAGCTAATATACCACCTTTCAACAAACTTCTGAAGAATAAATATTCTTTTCAGATATCCTGTCTTTGCCACAATGCCCAGCACTTTGCGTGGCACATATCTACAGGCTAATCATTGCTCTCTTCTCTTTCATAGTGCACAGGCTAGCGGAACTGATCAATAATTAGAGAGAGTACTTTAGAACAAATTGACAAACAAGACATAAATAAATCACCAAGAACAGATGGCATCCAACCAAATGTTTTCAAACAGCCAGAGGACACTGGAACTGCTGGCTAAAATGTTTAATCTTTCATTAGAATTGGACACTGCACCAAAACATTGGCACATTGCCATTTCATTTAAAAGGAAAAAAAAACTGCAAAGTGACCTTGCGGTTGATGCGATGCTTCAGAAGTAAGAAATTAGTAAGTTATATATTGTACATATATGTAATAAAGAAGCAGTTTTATGATACTTTCTAAAATGATAAAAATGAGCCAAAAAGTACAGTTAACTTTAACAAAATGATATGTACAAAGAACATGATGTAACAGTAAAACCAGTGGAGGCAATTTATGTCAACTTTTAGTAAGTCTTGGGAAAGTTCCAGGTCAACAAATTCACCAGAAGATTAAAGAAAATGCTCACTCGTGAGGAGGAAGCAGACCTCATCTGGGGAATTACAAAAAGAGCTGTTGGACCTGTATACAGGACAGTGCTGATGGTTGGGAAGTATGGAACAAGAGAGTCTCAACAAATGTGTTTATAAGTGATTATAAAGAAGGAGTAAAGAAATTCAAAAATGAAGCAGCTTTCAGCCATTAGAGATGGAAGGGAAAGGAGGGTAAGTCTCCTTGGGAAGCATGTCTAGAGGACAGGACCCAGTTCCTTTTGGTATGAAGAAATAATGCCATACCAGGTAAGAATGTTTGGAGTGGTACCTAGGCCACAACGGGTGCACCTTGCTTTTCCTGGAAGCACATTTTAATCAAGTACCCTAAGCCTAATCTCTGCAGATTATCATGTACCTTGTGTGCCCTGCCTTGCATTATCAGATCGCTGGTATAAAAAAATATTATTTCTAAATGGAAGTGAACAGACTACATAGTTGCCTCAGAGATGACATTTTTTTTCTACTTGTAGATACAGAACAATGTTTTTGATAAGCTCCCTGATTTTACCAATGTGATTTCATGTAAAGTATTTATTATAAAAAGAGGATTTGGAGAGAAAATAGAGCAGAGAATTATGTCACAACATGATCATATATCTTAGCATCAAAGCACACAGAAAGGTCTTGATTTCACTCTTGTATTTCTTTCAATAATGGCATGCGTACATTCAATTTTACATTGTCAGGGACTTTTAGAATAATGAAAAATGGGTAAGGTAGAAATGGAGGCTAGGGAGGAAGTCAGGATCTGGGAGTTCAGTTTCAGTGTGACTTATTAGTGAGAACAAACATGTACCTGTAGCTCAGTGAATTGAGGTCTTTAAACTACTCATCTCTTTTGTTATAGCTGGAGAAAAGCAAATCAAATTCAGTAACCTTGAAAAAGCACACAGCTCTCTACTGAAGTGCCTTGAAGAGCTGGTTGAGTAGGAACTGCACATCATCCAAGAATCTCTAAATGTCTCAATCAATCGTATTTACCAATCTAACTGGTCAAGCCCCACTCTGCAGAGTAGTTGTCAGTTTTCTTTTCTTTTTAATTTAAAAAATTGTATTCAATATATTTGACAATATTCTTTCCTCTGTTCAACTCCCAATTCTCTATACTACTATCCTACCCAATTTATGATCTCTTTCTTTTTCTTTCTCTCTCAACAAAAAATAGCTTTAAAAAAGAAAAAGAAAACCAATAAAATAAAAAGCACCAAAACAAAACAAAATAAAATATGCACAAAAAAACATGGAGTGTTTTGTGTTGGCCAACCACTCCTGACTGAGGAATGCCCTGGAGAAAGGTTGATAAAATCAGTAACTCTTCATTGAATAAAGCAGATTTTCCTGTTCCCAGAAAGTATCTATTGCAAATAGATTCTTGGTTAAAGGTAGTACTTTTTGTCTACTTGCTTTTCTCCGTGTTGGGATTTTATCTGCCCTTAATTTGTACAGTTCTTGTCTATGCTCTCACAATCTCTTGAGTTCATGTTTCTTGATTCCGCTATGAATGAAAGATGCTGTTCCTTGGAGTGCTTCATCATTTCTTACTCTTAGAAGTTTCTAACTCCTTTTCTGCATAGATTCCTGACCCTGTTCTATGAGGGATGGTATTTGAAAAGAGATCCATTGGTTAATTGTTCCAAAGTCTCTTACTCCATGAACACTGTGAGCATTGGGATCTCTTTGATAACTGCCATTCACTACGAGAAGACACGTCTTCTTAAAGGAATAGTGATACTCTGATCTATGGGTACACTACTATGTCATCAGGAGTCACTTTTCTGTTGCTTCACAGAAGTAATAATTTTTCTCCTATGTCCATGACATACTCAGTCTCAGGTTTTTGGTCACATAAGTAAAATAAGTATAGGTGTAGGTGCAATAAAAAGATAAAGGGAACCTAGGAGAGGTTTTCATTGTGAGGCGGATAGGAGGGCAGGATGCAGGGGTAATTTGGAGAGAGACAACTAACAAAGCATACTACTATGACAGATGCTTCCTAAAATTTATATGCTTAGGAAAGTAAATTAAATCGAGTCACCACATAATGAATGAGGCAATGCCCCAACTTGACATCTTATGTCACCAAGTATAATCTCCAGTGCCAGAAATGGGTTATGACCAGTTATATAGCTGGTAAACGGGTTTCCCTAGATCTCCTCAAAAACTGTAGATTACCTACAAGGCTATAGATTTTGCCCTATAACCTGATTTTAAGGATCTGTTGCTGAAGATACCACATAGTTTTGTAAAAAAAATATGGAGAAATTAGGGCAATAACCAACTAGAAACTTCATTGCGAGTGACTAGAAATCATGGTGCTTAAAGATACTTTTATGTTACTGGAAAAGAAAGGATAAAATTAGTATCACAGAGCTACAAATTTTATGACCTACAACAGTGACCTCTCTGCATGATATACTGGTACAGTACTGACATAAACATTATGGGAGTAACCAACCACTTTTAAATTTGATTGAAGGTCCAACCAATTCTTTGAGCTGATGATATTTAACTTAGTAATGCCGGGTCCATCCGTTATTTTGCGATCACTTCCTGTCTCCAGATAAATTCATTTCATTCATGACTTCTGGTATTATTTCTCAGATATTTAAATTATAGCTTTTCTTTGTTTTCTTTAACTATATTTTTAGAGATGGAGATAATAGAGATCTACCTCAAACTCGAGATAACTTACACCATCTGCAAACTTTCACCACTTAGGCAAGAGTGGAATGCAAATAGAGAAGCACAAGCTACTAACTCCCAGAGGAGAGTCACCTATTAGTTTTGTGCTTTGCTTTTTGTCATTGCCATATATATTATCCCAAAGCCATTTTTATATGAATATATTTTTTAAAACTGTACTATAAAAATGTCCTGCTTCACATACTAACATCTTTAATGCATGTTGCACCCTAGCCAACTACTTTAAATTATTATCTCTAAGTTTAAGTTTTATTATTATGGGTCCTGCCAAGTCATAGTCACTATAACCTACTATACCATTATTCATTCATTCATTCATCCATTCTTACATTTATTAATTCACTCACTTTTTCCTTCCTTCCTTCTTTCCTTCCTTTCTTTCATCAGGTACATATTAAAGAACTACGATTGCCAGAGATCTAATAAGAGAAAATGAAACTAAGCAAGATATTAATCTAGCAGAACATTTTCATATTAAACTTGGGGGCAATAAACAAAAGATTTAAAGGTATAATTTATGGCATCTAGCAAAGAATGCTAAATATGAGACATTTAAAGTTCAGTTTCATAGAAAAATAGTGTGTAATTTTTTTTTACTTTTACCATCCCTAATTAATTAAAAACCACTTATTGAGTTTTCACTGGAATAAGCAATCTACTGGAAAGCATGAAAGGTTGAAAAGATCAATTACATACAAGTCTTGTTATTTAGCATCCCATAACCATAACAAAATTCTGAGATCATCAAATTATGAAGAATAATGGTTTGTTCCTGCTGACAGTTGCAGAGATTTCCATCTATGCTTAGGTGGCTACAGTGATTTTGGCCTATAGAGAAATAGCACATCAGGGCAGGAAAGCCTGGAGAGCAAAGCATTCACCTCATATTTAGGAATAAGGAAAACAAGAAGACTCACCACCATGGCCATGTTTAGTAACCCTACTACTGTCACTAACTCTCACATCTTTCTCTTAAGTATCACTCTGTGGGCCAAAGCCCATACATATAATAATCAATTTGTAGACGGGTCACTGGGGGATGGTTGGTATGTGAAATATAAGACAGATAATGTCTTTAATTCTCTGAGCTTCCACGTAGCAAAGGAAAAGAACATGAAAGAAATGTGTCTATAGTAGAAAGGCATAAAGTGATAAATACTGTAAGCAAAGCACAAATGCTCTAGGTTTAAAGCAAAATGATACAGATACAAAATGATAATGATACTGCCATTAGTGTGGATAAAATATTATTATTCACGGGATTTATGGGGCCTTTATGCTATTTT